>NW_027458056.1:5000-305000 GCF_050624435.1 Tenrec ecaudatus
CAAGGAGAATGGAATGTTTGAGCAATATCCAGGCCACATGACCATCTTTCTCAGTTCTTAACTCACCTTTTCCTCTCTCAAGCACAACTTTAATGTTTCCATGAGTGTCCGTGGCTATGATAAAGAATACGTGTTATGGGAGGTAATCAGGGCCTGCGTCTTCCATAAACCAGTTGCCAAAGACTCTTTACAGATAGGTAATGGTAGGCCCATATGTTTTACTTACCTATTGCTGCTTAGTGACTTTCAATCCCACTCGGTGTATTATTTGCTCATAATTTTGTAATTTGAGGAAGGTTTGGCTGGGGCAGCACATCTCCACTCCATGTGGCATTGGCCAAACCAGCTCAAGCAGCGAGACCCGGCAAGATGGGTTTGCTTTGGTTCATAGGTCTAGGGCCTGGGTTCTCGCTGTTGCGTTGGCTCCCCAAATTCCCTCCATGTGATCGTATCATGTGCTTGCCTTTACCTTCCTCACAGCAGGGTGATTTTCAAGATAGATTTTTTTGTCAGGATAGTTGGGCTGTAGGCCCAGTGACAAAATCCCTTAAAGGGATTAAATTGAATGCACAATTTAATACGTGACTGCCAAATATCCCCCAGAGCACACAAGTTGAAACCACAAGACTTCTCCCTAGGAGAGGTTCCTTGTAGCTTTTGATTGTCTTCTAAGTCCCTTTTCCTTTTCCACAATAATGTCTGGGTTGCTTTATCAATCATCTTCTTTCTTTTTATGTAGCACTATCTCTGGCTGTTTAGTCCAAGCCAATGCAGTTCCTTCCCAAAGTTACTGGGTTTCCCTTGCACTGGATTACATGATGCATTCAATTTTATGAAAGCCATGTCCCCACATCTCTTTGAAATGGGTCCCTCTCTGTTTTAGGCTGCAGTTCAGCCTATTTAGGCTGTAGCACAGCCTTCTGGAGACTCTTAGAAAACCTTTTGTGTACACGAGACTGTCTACAAGGCACTGGATTACATTCTTTTGTGATCTTAGTACAGGGCATGAAAGCTATCTTCTTGATCTGATCCAACGCAGAAGCCCTGCTCATGCCATTCCTATTATGGGACATTATTTTTTGGCAAGAAAGACTTGGGGTTGAAAAATAGGTTTTGTTAGGCAGATAGGCAGGAATGAGATGTCCATTGACGCATGCCCAGGAGAACCAAGCATAGAACAAAAGCCTAGGTTTTCCCGCTGGTGGGTACGGATGGGCGTTAAACCTGCATCAGCCCACCTGGGCCAGGTGATTGCAATTCAGCCAATGGGATCGACCTGGGGTCATTCACCATGCCTCCCCCCGGGAATCCTTGAAAAGGCAGGAGCGAGGGGGAGAAAGGAAAAACTGGGGACAGGAACTGGGGAGGGAACTTGAGAAAGAACATGAGACAGGTGTTTTTTGGAGGAAAACTTAGGAGAGAGATCTTTGCGTGACCTCGAGCAGTCTCTGCCAGGCTACATGGTGGGGAGGAATCCTAGGGGTGGCGCGTAAAACCTGAAACTTCTTTTAACTTTCATTAAACTCACTTGGATCACGAGCCAGGCTTTGGCGTGAATTCTTTCTCATGCAGAGCCAAGAACTGAGATGTAACTCTAGCCCGGAGAGAGATCTTACAGTTCATATTTAAGTCCAGCAAGTCCCTGCTCCTTCATAGTTCATATTTTCTGCTAAAAAAAGCACACAACTAAACCCCAAACAGAAGTAACTTCTTTAGCTTTTCTTTACCCTTCTGTAGTTTATAATTATTTGTCTGTTGCCTCCATTGTTAATGACGCTGAGAGTTCAGATTCTAGATAAAGCAGAAGAATGTCACTGCCACCCAAAATAGTTGTTCTTAGTGTTAGTTGGTGCCCAATCAATCTCTGCCCATCCACTCACTTGCTGCCATTGAGTCAATTCTGACTCATGGCAGCAGAGTATACTTGCCCTGGTAGGTTTCTGAGACTATACATCTGTACAGTAGAAAGCTTCAGCTTTCTCTCTCAGAGCAGCTGGTAGGATTGAACTGCTGACCTTATGGCTAGCAGGACAATATGTTACCAGGGATCCTTTTCAAGACTGTGCCCTTTCAGAAACAGATCACCAGGCCTGCTTTCCTAGGAACCGGTGGGTGGGTTTGAAGCATCAACCTTTTGGTTAATATGCAAGTGCTTAACAAATGGGCTTTATCCTGGTTTGGAAAACCTAAGTCACTGGTCTTTTGCCTAAAGAGTCACTTTCAATGGCCCTGGCTTGTTTCATGGGAAGGGCCAGTTCAGGGGCTCCCGGACAGATGGTGGGGTAGGATCCTTATTTAGTAGGGCCATATTGGGTGGGGTGGCAGGGAAGTGTGTGTGTGCTGTATGTGTGTGTAATCTGCATCTTTAACAAATGCCCCCCCCCACTCAAATGAGAAACACTGGCCCCAATTGTCCTCTGTCTCTCTTGTTGCTGCCTTTTTTGGGATTTTTCTGGCTTTTAGCAGCCCTGGAGGCCCCTCCTATCTAGGCAGGAAAAGGAGCCAATAAATAAGTTCACACTAAGGTGCTAGAGAGTGATAACAGCTAATCCCTTCCAAGGGCAATTGCTCTCAGAAAGAAAGAAAAAAAAGAGAGAGCGAGAGCTCAGGGGGTTGGGGGGAGCAATTTAACTCCAATGAATAGTGTCTCCTGGAAGAGTCCTACACTTTGTCCCTGCAATGGGAGTCATATATGAACATGTGTGTGTGTGAAACCCCTCGCATCAGTCTCTTCTTCTGCTTTTGTGTAAATTGGACTTTAAACACATTCTCTAGGAAGTGTTTGAATGCCTCTGTTTATGGAAGCTTCTTGACAGAAGGGGGATTTTTGTCTCTTTTGTTCAGTGAGAGAGCCCCAAGGTCTGGCATTTAATAAGTAAGTAGCAAGCTGGTTGAATGAATGAGTGAATGAGTGAGTGAGGTAAAGAAGCCTTCAGCAGCCTTCCAGGTCGAGACTGGCCCCCTCTGAAGCCTGGCTCTTGTCTACAGTGAGGTACACCTCTCCTCCTTCCCATTTCATGCTTCCCCGTGGTCTGCCTGGGATTGAGCTGAAAAATGATTTTTCATGCATGTCATCCTCATTATATCATTATCCCTCACAGCAAAGCTCTCTGACCACCCTGAAGACCTGTATTTAATGTGAGGAAAGGTGATTTAATGGAGTGGAGAGCGCAGCATAAAACAGAAAACCCTTTCAGAATAGCAGAGCAGGCTGTCCCTCCAAGGGGAAAGGGACAAAAAGGGAAAAGAAAAGAAAAATGGCGAGGGAGGGGGGGCAACTCTCACTCTCCTAATAGGTTGAAATAAGAAGTCATTTTGGTCAACTTCATCAGAAGACAAACCTGAAAGGGGCCCCTTGCCCTCCCCGCCAGCGCATAACTGACTTACCATGCATTTTACCGTGGAGCTGATTATGCGCTGAGTTGTGGCAGACGGGGAGAGTTTATTGACATATGGTCTCCCTTCACACCTTTTGTTAAAGCCAGACATCAGGGACTGAGCTGCAGGATATTAAAGGATTTGGAAGCGTTATCAAGGAATGGTACATATTTATCAAAACCAGGGTGATATTACAAAGCTGGGTTGCTGCTACACCTGGGTGTGTTATGTGATTAAAAATAATGACAATGCATCCTCTTGATGGATTTTGCAACTGGGCGAATACTGAGCAGGTCTGCTGGACCACCCTTGGTCGAGAATTCACACCTAACAACCCCTTTGGTCTCAGAAGAAAATTGTGGCTGCTAGCTCACACTTGGAATCCAGGTAGGGCAATGTTTAAGCACTTCACTGTTAACCGAAAGAGCAACAGTTGGAATTCACCAGCTATCCCGAGTGAGAAAGATGTGACCATGTGCTGCCACAAAGATTACAGCCTTGGAAACCTTCCGGGAGGTTCTTTCCTGGCCTACAGGTTTGCTCGAGTCAGAATTGACTTGACTTCCATGGCATTGAGCTGTTTTGAGTTTTGGATGGCTGAATTGGAGACTTCAGGATTGCAGGAAGATTTGAGAACAGCCTGAAATATGCAGGCGACCAGCCTTGCTTGCTGCAAGGGAAGAGGAGTTGAAGCACTTACTGATGAAGTTCAAAGATGATAGTCTTCAGTATGGATTACAACTCGAGGTTAAAAGAACAAGAATCCTCACCACTGAACCAATAAGCAACATGATAAACAGAGAAAAGATTTAAATGATGAAGCATTTCATCTTACTTGGACCCATCCACAACCAACGCTCATAGAAATATCTGTAAAGAAAGCCCACTGGGAGGACAGGGTTCCCCTAGGTAGGGGTCTGTGAACCAGCAGTGAAAGGAGTGAGAGGGCGAAGTGAGAATCATACAAGCAGAGAGAGAAGTGAAGAGAACAAAGAAAGAAAGAGGAAAAAGAGAATATAGAGAGAAGGGGGGAAAACCCCAATTGTGTTCACTAATATTGGCAGTGATGGTAAAGAGGGAGGAGAGAGAAGGAGGAGACCGAGAATAAATAGATAGCTGATCCCTAATTGCTTGAATGTGTGTCCAGAGGGGCTTAGACCCTGCGCCACAATGGCAGGTTGGTGTTACTTTCAATGCCGGGACCCAGTGGTGCTGAGCAGAATTGCTCTAGTTGACAAGATCACCTTAGAGCCCCAACTGAGTTTTCCTCAGCAGCGTGTTGTAGATGTTTGTCCCAGGTGCCCTGTGTGATGTACAGCACTCCCACGGTGGGCAGGCTGGAGTTCCTCCTGCTATTTGGGTTGATTTGCCCTAAGTGGAGGATAGTGACCTGGAAGCCAGTAGGGATATATGATAGGAGAGAGTGGGAGAGAAGAGGAGAAAGAGGGAAAAGGAAGAAAGGAAAAACCCAACACAAACCTGAGCTCTTTGAGACTGACTGCAGTGGCAAATATGGGATAGTGAATAGAGAGAGAAGAAATAGAGTAGTAGGTAAGGAGGTAACTGGGACTTGATCACCTGTCCTTGAGGCTGGAGGAGTTCCAACTCTTCCTCAAGGTAGCGGGGTGGTGTACTTGTTTGATGTAGGGTTCCACAGATGCTGTGTGGGTTTACTTCAAAGACAAGATCGCACCCGTGGCCAGGCGTCAGTTGAGTGCTGGAGTTCACTGGTGTACCTGCCTTGTGCTGTGTGTAGCACTGCAGCAGGGCTGAGGGCTGGAGTGTTCCACCGCCCTGTCAAGGGCCCCAGGACAGGCAGGGCCTCCCCAGCTATGTGTAGAATCACTAAGAGGGAAGTTGGGCTTATTGTCCTATCTAGTCTACTGGTGCCTACTAGATCAATGGATTTTATTTTTTCTGTTATTTTATTTTATTACCCTGGCCAGCTAGAATAAAATCAAATTGAATTGTCTCCCAAAGTCTCTGGGCTGTACTTATGTGCTGTTTGAAGCTGACACTTGCTACAGCATGTCTTTGATATGCAAAAAGCCACCCAGCTCTTAGCTGAGTTCTGGCATTCCTTAGCTAGGTTTCTTCTTATGCTGATTTATGTTAAGCCCCCCAATCCCCCACTGCCCATGTGCTCCTTGGAGCTGAGCAACCAGACTTGGGTTTGAGTTTTAAACCAAAAATATATATTTGACTCTTTTGTTATTATTATGCTTGTGATGTACTCCGATTTGGGGGCTGTCAGGCTGACCCCCAGACGGGGAGATCCAGCTTATCAGGGGGGATGTTTCCTTCTCTGCCAATTGGAACTAAATTTGCTCCCTGGACTCCGACTATCTGCCTATTTTCTTCCACACCACAATCTATCTACCTGGGGTAAATACCTGTTTTTTCTTCTACTTTAAATTCTGGCTACCTGCCATTGCCGCTCCTGCATGGGGTTCTCGTGTTTGGGATTCTGTCCCCTTTAGGACTCAGCCCTGGAGAAATCACTGCTCCCAGCAAGGGCGCAGCTGGTACCCGTGGGCTCGCCAAAGCTAGAGCACTTTAAAGCATCCTTGGTTTGCTTTGTGAGTGGAAATCACATGCAAAAAAGGGGGTTTAGGAGAGACCCTAGTGCCCTGGTTTTAGTTTCAGGATTCCACCTGCCCATTTCCTTCACCTTACCTCCCAATTTTCTGGTCTGGCAGCAGGAGCTCTAGCTGAATGAGTCCTGTCGGGTCAACATTATTTTACTTCTCTCTTGGAGTTAATTACTTTCATTAAGTGCCCAGATGTCCTGAATTTTTAAGAACAACCCTGATCCCCTGCCTTTTTCTCTTTCCATTAAAGACCATTATTAAATACATAATGTCAATATATTTTTATCATTACCCTTGGTAAATCTTTTCCTGTCAAACCAAGCCAGTAGACCGTGCGTTTCCAAAATGGCAGCAGTGATGGATGTGGATACCCGAGCAGCACCACCGGTGGTGCGAGCAAGAACCGCTTCGAAGTAAAAAAGTGGAATGCAGTAGCCCTCTGGGTCTGGGATATTGTGATTGATAACTGTGCCATCTGTAGGAACCACATGATGGATCTCTTTAGAGAATGACAAGATAACCAGGCATTTGCCACGTCAGAAGAGTGTACTGTTATCTGGGAGTCTAAGCATGCTTTTTATTTCCACTGCCTCTCTCTCTGACTCAAAACATGGCAGGTGTGTCCATTGAACAACAGAGTGGGAATTCCAAAAGTATGATGTGTTAGTCTGGGTAGACTAGAGAAACACATCCAAGGAGACTCATATGTGTGTAAGAGAGAACTTTATATCAAAGAGCAATTGTACATTAAGAAAACATCCCAGCCCAGTCCAGATCAAGTTCATAAGTCCAATGTTACCCCATACGTCAATACTAGCCCATAAATTCCTCTTTAGATTCACACAGCCATGCAATGATGCTGAATAATGGGAGATCACAGGCCAGTGGCGGTAAGTCTTGTGGATCCAATAGTGGTGGAAGCATTAAGCGCTGGCATGGGCTCCACGTGCCTCCTCCAGCTCTGGGGCTCTGTCTCCTTCAGTGTAGCTCCATGTGGCTTGTCAGCAGTAAGATGAAGCAGAAAGAATGTGTCTGGCCTCCAGTGCACTATTTATTTCCTTCGGGCCTCTGAATGAGGTCATCAGGCTGTGACCTGGTTGACAGTATAGACTCCATCTCTTCGCAAGTTGACAGGAAGTTATGTAACTGCCACATATGGGCATTAGAAAAAATGAATTCTTCTATCAAGCTTAAATGTTTTATTATTCATTAAAAGACTTGCTAGAACCACGTCTTTGTTCCTTTGGCTTTTCAGTTTGTTGTGCTCATGCAACTGTATTATGTTCTGTGTCAAATAAAAGTCCAGTTGTGTTCTGAACAACAACAACAAAAAGAAAGCAAACCAGTGTCTCAATGTCAAAGCACCATTACCTGAACTCTTGGTATTCTCGTGTGTGTAGCAAAAGGAAAGCCACTGCTCAGACTCAAAAAAAAAAAAGTACTTGGTGCAATAGCTTATGGTCCTTCCAAACCTGAGAGTTTGAGTCTCATAATATCACATACTGGGAAGCTGACACATTTATTTGTATTTTGATCACTCGTTTGCTACTCTTGTTTCTTCCTGGCCTGTGTGGATATTATTTTTGTATTTCTTCTTCTTGGAGGTGGTAAGTTCCTAGGATGTTCATTTTCTTTTTAGTTGGCATTTAATACATATATCATTCCAAATTTCAATCACATTAAGTAGAATTGTACAATTGTTACCACAATCAGTTTCCAAGCATTCTTTTTCTATGGACTCCTTGACATCATCTCTTTTTTACCCCATATCTACCACTGTACTCCCTCCCCCCAAACTCCTTATCCTACATGCTCTCCCTCTAGGTTCATTGATCCTAGGTTTCAAGTACTGAAAAACAGAAACGCATATAACACAGCTTCAAGAAGGTGACCTCCATTGAATAACTCCTCTGAGATATACTCTAATATGAGCAAACAAAAACTGAAGAAAACAATATAAACTGAAAATTTTGGGAATCAGATCAGGTCCAGCCTGCATCAAAAGGGGTGGGTGTTGGGGGCGGGGCGGAGAACCTACTAACGAAGTTTTAACTGTTGAGGTCAGATTTATGCCTTTGGTTTTCTTTCTCCTCTCTTCAAGCACCTTGTTTAGTGACCACTCTCCTCTCTTCCCTCAATTTTAGATAGGGGAGTCTCTGGAGGCTTACTTCCTACGGAGTTCCACCAGTGGATCTTGGATTTCCACTATCTCCCATTGCCTGCTACACACAGGATTCTCGCAATTTAGGCTCTGATGCTTATCCCACCGTCAAGTTCGGATTATATGGATTCCATCCTAGGATGTTCTTCTGAGAACATTAGAAAGGCTTGTGAAAAAAGCATGTTTTTCTGGACAGCTTACTATTCTAAGGAAAATGCTGGCTGGCAGCAACTATAAAGGAAGGAATGATGTTGTGGAGCCAGCACTGAAGGAGCAAATGGAAATTCTCACAGGCAGGCGGTGCAGCAGTGGGCTGGGCTCTCGGAGCAGGATGTTGGCAGATGGTCTGTTCCGGTGGTGGGTTTGATGAGTCCAGGGAGAAATGTATTTTCTGTCACCAGCTTTCTTTTTCCCTCCCTGACAATGCCCTTCTTCTTACACACCCTGAAGGGGTCCTTGAATTAAAGAAGTCCTGTTTGTTTCATGACAGTCTTTTTGCTCTAGCTTATTTTAATATTGCCGGTAGACTTTTCTTTCTTCCCTTTTTAATGTGCACTGTTTTATTCTTGGGGTGTTTTTTTTTAGTATGTGTCCCAGTTATGAAGCCCAGAAGGGGCAGATGTATAGAGACAACAAATGATGTAATCGTTAAAGGGGATACAGGTGTGTCGAGGGGAATTGGGAAGCAAATCATGAATATGGGAGTGGGGAGATTGCACCAGAACTGATTGTGCTGATGTGTATACAACTCTTCTTTTAAACTATGACTGAACTATGAAAGTGTGTGCTAAGTGAATTATATCTCAATAAAACTATTGTGGGGGGGAGCCAGTTGCTGTCTATTGGATTGGGAGTCACGGTGGCCCACGGGTGTCAGACTGGACTGCGGTCCACAGGATCTCCGGTGGCAGGGGTTTCTGTTTGCATAGTCACTAAACTTTTCTTCTGAAACTCCTCTGGGTGGACTCAAATCTCCAGCCTTTTGGTAAATAGCCACGCACATAAATGATTTGTACCACCAAGGGATCCCTGTCTGGATACTAGAAAAAATCGATGCTTCCCCACTCACACAAACCCACTTTAGAGCCCTTCGTAGGGAGTCAGACGTGTTCTATCACGCACCCTTTGGGCAGCGCTTTAATCGTGGTCTCTCTCTCGGAAGGTATGGTTCTCCTGTCTACTTCTCCTTGAAGGGAGCTACTGACTTGGAAACTTTTCTCTCTTGCTTGGTATTTCCTATAAGCTGTAGTCACATTTCCTTAGAATTTCCCAAGCCATTCCTTATTGATACCTGTCATCCAATCATGCTTATTAACAATATCTTTTTACTTCAAAAGTCTCTTGTGGTATGATAGGTTATATCACCACCACACACACTGTCGGAAGCCCTGGATGTCACACGCACTCACTGCCATCGAGTGGATTTCAACTCATAGCGGCCCCATAAGACAGAGGAGAACGGCCCCTGTGGGTTTCCGAGAATGGAGTCGAAAGCCCCATCTTTGTCCTGTGTAGTTGTGCAAGTGTTTCTTACTGCTGTTTGCAGTCCAATTCATAACTCACCACACCAGCATAGTGCCATGCCTAATACGTTCACACATGAGAACTCGAACGTAACACCTTACTCCTATCTGCTGTGGTATCACTATTCTACCAGCAGTCAGATTTAACCAGCTTCCTGCTCTGCATAACCCCAAGGTCAATGTCCGCAGAAAACAAGTGAGGTGGCGCATGACCCTATGAAGCAAGACTTCTGTGTAGGGAGACAAAAGACACATGTGCACCGAAATATGCATCTGGTTTTGTTGCCCCGTCCCTACCTCATGAAAGTCTCTTTGCCTTCTCTTCAACTGGCTCTGCTCTGAAGCCATGGCCTGTTCGATCAGACTTCCATGCCACCCCAGTCCCCATTTCTTTTTCCTAGCTTCCACTTTCAATTTTCATGAGAATTCAGCATCAATTTCTTCTCTGGCTGAGAGGTCCCAGCTACTCTTTGTAGATATCGAGAAGAAAGGATTTCAAAAGGAAGCAGAGAGCTGTTAAAAGCCTCTTTCTGTCCCAGACTCACCAGACATGCTCTGAATTTCAGAGGTACCTGCCTGCCTGTATCCTGGCCCCACATCCACAGATCCCACGCACCACTCTCTCTTCCTCTGTTGGTGGCTAAGATGTACTCCGAGGACATTTAGGTTTGGAAGATGATCTTCAGCTTCCAGAGCCCTAGATTGTTAGACTACTGGAGAACCTACTGTTTGCATAAAAAGTTAGGGCTTCAGGTTTAGAGGGTTTGGGGGTGTTTTTTTTCCCCTCAGCCTTTTATTGCATAAACAAAAGCAAAAATAGACTCTGAAAACTTCAAGCAGTGCATAAAGTTGAGCCACTATTACTAGCCTTCAGACCCAATTCACACCTAACAGAGAAGCAGCTTCTTGTGTTCTTTTTAATGCTTTCTGATGGGTAAAAATGTTCATCCATGATAACGTAGACACATTCAAATCTCAGAGAGCTCATTTAAAGGGCTCCTCACCAAATTTCCCTCTTCCTTTCTCTCTCTCTCACAAGCTGTCCTACCGAAGCATGTGAGTGGTCCTAAGTGGTATGGTCGTCGGACCCAGCCTGAGTTGTGCTCACTGGAGACTGAAGTCAGGCATGCAGCAGATAAGCAAGGACAGAGCAGCCTGAGCAGCCAGCTCCACCGAGCAACATCTCTGCAAAGTGTGGAGGTGGGTCAGAATTTCCTTCTCCAACTTGAGTGCCTAATATCAGGTAAAAATCTTAGTTCACATGGTTGTGAGAGAATGTAAGTAGAGAGAGTCTCATTCCCTGGAATTTAAATAGACAGGTGCTAGGGTTACCATTGGGGAATAAGATCTCATTTTAAATAAGATCTGGGTCTAGTTGTCTCCATGTGACCCTGGACAAAGAGTGCTCTCCTTCAGACATTGCAACAGCAGAAATGTTTTCATTTGTTTCTCACTCCTTTCTGACGCTAGTACTGTAGTGCTTCGAAACTGTAAGACAGGAAATACTTACGACTCCCCTGCCGCTTTGGGGGCTAGCTTCAGCTCCCTTCTCCCAGTTCATTAAGTTACTCACTTCAAGTACCTGGAGTGAATCCCAGACACCTGCTAAGGGCCAGGTCCTCACTGTACTCCATGTCAAGAAGCATATTCATGATGATGCATCACATGTCCTAAGTAAATCACATACTTGTTAGATCTGTATTCAAGGATTCCAGAATGTTACTGGTTCCTCCTTTATGTGCTGTCAGATTGAAAGACGAGACCATATCAAGAACCTATCTTTAGTAAGGTAACTTGGAGTCCTGAATTGATTTTAATCTTAAACATTTGTAAGGCAGGGGGAAACAAATAAGCACACGTTTAAATCCTAAATTTTCTTTCATGGATGCATGTGCTATGTTGGGCTACACCATAAACCCAGGACATTTGCTTTCTGTTCTCTTTACATTTGGATCTGAAGTATGGTGTGGGTTGAATTATCATTTCCTGGGCTAATGAGACTCTGTCTTCATCGGGGCTCTTCTGATTTTTGAGGCCTTTTTGGTACTCAAAACTGGGTATGGAAAGGGTATTTTTAGTTTTTCAGTGAGTGGAAGGCATTAGGGAAGTGGGACTGAATTTACTGGTGTTGCTCTGACTTGTCATTTAAATTCAAGGGTGTGAGAGCATTGGAGGGTCGGCCCTAGACCTCTGGTAGACAAGACACCTAAGCACTGTAGACCTCAGTTACCCCAGAGAGACAGTGGACAGGGTGTGAGCTGAAGGCGCTACCTTGTCCCTTTGTCGCATGCTGGACTCCATCGGTAGCACGATGCTTCTTTCTTTCATCGCTTCCGTAGACTCTTCCTGTTGTCTGCTCTCAGCTTTCAGTCCTCAAGATTGCTCCTGCTTAGAATGCTGAGTCTTGGTCCAACCCAAACCCAAACCCACTACCATTTAACCTACTTGGGTTCTTAGCAACCCCATCGTCCTTAGTAGAACAGCTTCAAAGGGTCTCCAAGGCTGGTGCGTTCAAACCAACTGACTTCCAGTTAGTAGCCTTGTGCTCAAGCACTATGTCACCAGGACTCCACCGATTCCATATGTGGGTATTCACTTGGTCACTACATACACCATAAGATTTTGGCAGAATCAGATGCTTCTGGGTGTCCTCGTCTTTTCTCTTGGTGTAAGGTAACCAAGACAGTTGACTGCATGTGCCCACTTAAAGTGCTGATGACTTAGGGGGTAGGAACACCAAGTATGATTTCACAAAGTACGACATGCTCCCTATTGCCACTTCTGGCATTCTCATTTTCAATAAGGAATTTATGATCCACGTGCTGCTGGTGTACAGATAGCATGTCCACTTCAGTTACACAAAAGAGCTTTCCAGTGCTACATGTTTGTTTGGTGTTCTGCAACTGCTTTTGATATTCTCCAAGGGATTTATGTATCCTTTCCATTTTTCCACAGAGTTTCAAGTCAGATGAAGAACCTGATGGTGCCAAAGAGCCTCAGAATGAGTTATATGAGGCACAAGGTAAAACCATGACCTCATGCTTGGTACTTTGAAAGATCCAGGACCTGGATTGTCAGAAGTGTTGCTGTGACAAGAATAGTTTCCTGGAGAGTGCAGTGTGGGTAATCTCCCTGGACAGCCTGTTCTCCGGATATACTTATATAGAGAGCGTTTCATCAAGAAAATAGCTCACACAGATGTAGAAGAAGGCAAATTCCAAGTTGAGCAAGTTCTAGGCCCATGATGCTGATGTTAGGGTGCAGGGTTATCATGACTGTCATAGCTTTGGGAGTTGATGGGCCCAAAAGGAGCTGAAAGACAAAGGTCTATGACTACAGAGGAAAATGAATTCAAGGTTGGCAGATCAAGCCTGTGGCTAAAGAGACGAATAAGTCCAAGCTTGGTAAGTCAGGTGACAAGCTACTGATAACTCCCAAGGACAGCAAGCAATACAGGAGACCACTGACTCAAGTCTTAACCTGTGTACAACTGAATCTGGGCTAACCCCATTTACATATTTATTATTTTAAAATAGTTTTATTGGAAGATACAAGGAGTTACCAAAAATGGATTTTTTTTCAAAGTTATGTATTTAAATTTTTTTACAAAACAACCATGTCACCGTCAAAGTACTCTCCATTACACTTCATACATTTGTCACACCTGTGATTCCATTCTTGGAAACATTTTTCAAACTCATCTGTTTGGAAGGCTGACAGTACCTCTCCAATTTTTTTCTTCATCTCTGCTTTTGTCTTCAAATCTCTGTTCTTTCATTTCCCTCTTCATTCAAAGAAACAAAAAGAAGTCACACAAAGTGAGGTCAGGTGAATAAGGTGTGTGGGGCAAAAGAGGCATGCTGGTTTTTACCAAAAACTGGCACACTGAGATGGCTGTGTGAGCAGGGGCATTGTCGTGGTGGCAGAACCAGTCCCCTGTCTGCCACAAATCAGACCATTTTCATCACACACTATTATGCAATCTTTTCGGATCCTCTAAATAGAAAGCTTGATTAACAGTCTTGCCTGGTGGAGCAAACTCCAAATGCATGATGAGTTGACGTTTTCGTTCATTCAGGAAGTTGACAAACATCCAGAATGAGGTTTGTCATCAATCAATATTTTACCTTTTTTGAAATGAGAAAAACACTTGAGTTTTTCCCATAGCACTGCCCTTGTAAGCTGTTTTCAACATCACAACAGTTTCTGCAGTGTTTTTCCTTGAGTAGGAAACAAAATTTCACCACTGCACACTGTTTTCTTAAATTGGCCATCTCAAAAAGCAAGGTTTCAAGCAAAACTGCTTTTATGAAAAAATTCACCGTGACCAGAGAAAACCTTCCCAGTGCCACGGGGTGCACTAACTCAGAGCAAGTTGCTCGATGCATACTTAGCAGGAAACATGGGTACTATGAAAGCTCCACTCTGCCCAGCGCAATTCTGGTCTGGGGTTGGTGGGGGGGGGTACTCCCTCATATTTCACCTATCATACAATTCAATTGTTCTATCCTATTAAGAACGTTTCTGCAGTTATCACCACAATGAATTTCAGCGCATTTTCTCATGAACTCGTTGTTACTTCCTAATTTGCCACCAATCACTCCTACCATGCTCTACACAATTATCAAGCCGGTTACTACCTCTGTGAATCTACATAGCCTGGACTTTACATACAGAAAATCATTGAAAAGACAAACTGGAAAACAATGATTAGAACACAGAGAAAAACTTCATAGGAAAAAAAGCAAAATATTAAAAACTGAAACAACTTTAAAATGAGTCAAAAGGGAGATCAAATAGCAAGATATTAAAATGTAACCTAAGTACAATGGACTTAATCAACTTTGCAGTGTTCTGTCTCTAACAAGGCTCTTAATATCCCAGGACTTTGGTCCAAGAAGATTCCCCAGAGGCTTAATCCATCCAAGCGACCCTGCAATTGGATTTTTGGCTTTCACTGTCTTCCATAGCCTTCTGTAAACCACATGTCCAGAATTCAAGCTCTGATACTATTTTCTCCTGAGATTTGGATGTTATTTACAATCCTTGGATTATAAAGGCAGGTGTGTTTCCTCATGTGGGCTTAGTTGATGCTTCACTCACATAGCTACCTGTTTGAAGACGAGCTTTTAAAACCTCAGCCACTATTCTGTCTGATAGTCGGGCACCAACTGGTTTTTTTATCACATGCTGTTACAGCCCTCATATTAGCAGTGACCTCTTCATGAGGGCAAGCATTGAGCGGGGCCAGGCTAGGATGCATTGGGCTACAATTAAGTGCGAACCCCAAATCCATTCATATATCTATAGTTTATATGTCTCTGGTTAACTTCAGAGATTATTATGATTTTATGATAGAGAACTTTATAAATCATCCCCCTAGGGCATAAGGTAATGTCTTTTATTTAGCCAATTATATAGCATTTTAAAATGCTGAAGAAAAATTATTTAAGTATAGATAGGCTTCAGACTGTAAAATATGAATTAATGACATGTACATAACAAGACACTATTTATAAACAAGCAGTGGGATCAGTGATAAGACAAAATTTGCAGTAATTCACAGAAGCAGAATCATCCCTATCAGATGAATACATTTCATAAGAAAAAAGAAGGGCATTAAGTAGTAAATATATGGTAATCCCGGGCCACATTGAATGGGCATCATTAATAGAGCACCCTGAGAGCAAGAGAGCTGAACCACAGTCCAAAGACCACCAATTCCATAACCTTGGGATAGCAGTCATCTGCTTCTTCTCACACTAAGTCATATAAATATTAAGTCCAAGAAAGTCTGTCTGTTCCTTAAAACGGCTACAGGTGAGTGTGAACAGTTCGAGCAGTAGGACAGATGTGTGCCTTGAAAACACAGTTCAAGGTCCCAGTAGTCTACAGCGCATAGCCTGGTTCACCAAGGTCTGGATGGAAACTAGATGAATAGAAACCAAGTAGGAACATAATACCGGGCATTTTCTCCCATTGGATTCTTTACGAGTATTGTTCATTGTTTTTCTCCAGCCAGTTTAACCATTGATAGAAATGTAGTCGCCTTCTTCAAGACATACATTCCCCTGACCCCACCTCCCATCTTTTTTCTGTAACTGCCCTCAGGATTCTATCCTTTTTTTTCAAATTGGAGAATTTGGCTCTGATATTTCATGGTGGTTTTCTTTTAGCTTCTATCTCATTTTGGTTTTCTTAACTTTTTGAATAATTATGTACTCCTGTGTTGTTGGTAAAATTTTCTTTTATAGTTTGTCAAAACTATTTTCTTTGTATGTATTTTTGTTACTTCTTTTTCAGGGTTTTTAATGAGACATAGATTATTTCTCTTGATTCTTTTGTTGTTTTTTGGTGGTGGTTTTTCTTGTCAGTTATAGTCAGAGTGATCGTCTTTGAGCTCACTGATTTGATTTTCCTTTTCAGAAGGAAAATCTATTCCTCAAGTCATTTACTGTGTTGCCTAATTCTGTTATCTCATTGTTTATATTCTTAGATTCCCTTTGATTTAAGATTTCTTCTATTGTTTTCCTGAGTATTCCCTACATGTCTAAATCATTCTTCGGAATCCTGTTTCTTATAGTTCCAGGGCCTCTTTTTCAGAATTCTCTATTGGATCTGGGCAATTTCCATTTGTTTACATTTGTTTTTCTTGATGTTTTGGGTTTTCTGTGGTTGATTGCTGTTTCCTCAGAATCCTAGTAGTAGTGCCAGTGATATGAACACTTAGTTGGCTTTGTCTAGTGATGTGGGAGAGGTCTAATAGAAGGTGGAAAATATGGTGAAATGAAGGAAAGGGGAGAGAGATGAGTAAGTGGTGAAAGTGTGGGGGAAGATACAATATTGTTTTTAGCTTACCATTTTCCTAGACAGTTTAAATGGCGTCTTCTTGGCATTTGGTTTTTCCTACCATTTTATCCTTATTCCCCACCTCAGGGACCCAATGTGGATGTTCTGCTAGCTGCTGAGTATTCCAGTTATGTAAATCTGACTTACACAAAATGGATTCTGGAACTGGTTCATTTGCTACAGGGTGGGTTTGGAGAGCCACCAGCCCACCTGAAGATGAACTTGAAGTAAGAGACTCCGTTACAATATTGACCTCCATGTCCCCCCACACCAAATGGTGGGTCACAGTGATGTTTTAGGCCTTCTAGAATTGGTCTCAGTTAGAGCCAGTGTCCAATAATCCCTAAAAAAATCTAATTATTTCTTTTCCCACAGTGAACACTCACTCTTGTAAAATGCTGATGATCCATTTGAGGAAGGCTGACAAAAAAATAACAGAAAATTTTGTCATTATAGTGGGGGTCCTTCCACAGGGAAACATAGCCCCTGCTCTTTTTAATGGGTTATGGGTCTGTAAACTATCTCACCTCAGGGAATGATTGAACAATTATGACTCTTCTAATCATTTGAGTTTCACTGCTGTTCACTTGACCCAGATTTTTTTTTCTGCTTAGACAGATCAAGTAAATATTCATTAGGTTTCCTATGTTTTTCACTCCCAAGGACTTCCTGCCTGAGTAGACAATACCATGAGTCCATGACAGTCAAGCTGTTCTGATTCCCACTTTGACTCAGCTGTCCATTACAGTAGCCACATCCACCTGTCTCTGTCACTTAAGTGCTGCCATTTGGCCCCTACTTCCCTGCAACCCAATCAGCCCAAGTGTAGTTAGGTGTCACTATTCCAATAAGTCCATTTCCACAGTGAAATGTGACTTACATAAAATAGCAATCTTCAGAGATGCTGGGACTACATTTGCAATTGGGCTCCCTCCTCTTGCAGTAAAGGTGTGAGTTCTACTCCATGTGCGTCTGTAGACCCATCCTGATTAATCCATTATAGCATGCCCAACTCCTTAATCTTGTGGATACCTTCTGCTACAATATACTTTGACTGGACTTGTCATTGAGCATGATTTATTTATGCCATCATACAACCCACGAATCAGCTTCACTGAATCAACCAAAAAGTGTCTTAGATTGAAACATTAAATTTATATTCTGCACTTAGTGGGCCCATATCAGTAAACTAAGACTGATCCAACTTTATGTTCTACACACCATTATTAGCCATTCTTATATCTATATTCTCTACGTTTCTGGAAATTCTTTTGGAGTATAGTGTACCTCTGCCTGGGTCACCATGTATATGTCATCTTTTAGAGCTTGCTGGAACATAAGTCTAGTCTTAGGTCTAGAAGCAATAATGGGTGGTGAATTCATTAACTGGAAACATTTATCAGTATCTTTTAAAGCATCTCCTCAAGCAAGGCTCCAGTAAATGCCCAGGATTCATATCAGCATGCACTATTGAGTTAATCTTTTCATGTGGTGGGAAGGGATAATAGTTTTTTTTACTGATCATGAATTAAGATGGAGCAATCTCTTCAGATGGAAACAATCTGCTCTTAGCTAAAGTAACATTATGGAAATTGGGGGCTCAATCCACCCGTCTTCTTAATTATCTGCCTGTATCTCCCCATCCCAAGGCGTAAGAGTCCGTTTTGTTCCCAATCAATATTCTCAATTTAACAGCATTTGAGGTTGAGAATTGAGTTGGCACTATAATTCATCATTCTTAGGATATTACTCTTGAGTTTATTTTTTCAGTAATATCACCTCTGTTACCACAAAAAGAAAACCTTTTTTTTAAAGAATAAATGTAAACTTTGAAGTCTTTTATGCATTTTTTGATCTTTGACTCTGAAGTCCTGAGTTCATGTCTTTCCTTCTACCAATTTATCTTTTGTAAGTAGGATAAATAATCAGCTTCTCCATACTGCTTACCCCGAAACAATTGCAGAAGAATATCAAACATGCTATCACTTAGAGCATCAATTTCCACCAATTCCTGATGTGCGGGTGGTGATACACTGCGTGCATCGAGTAGTGACTGTCAGACAGGGTAGAACTGCCCTCTGTGGATTTCTGAGACTAGTTATGGGAGTAGAAAGCTTCATCTTTCTCTTCCTGGTGGTTTTGAACTGCTGACACTGAGGTGAGCCCAATGCGTAACCACTACAGCACACCGCACACCACGATTTCACAGTGCCCTTTATACGCATGGGGGCAGTTATTAGTACCTTCAAACCTGATCAGACTTGGGAACCAATTGAGAAAATTGATCTGTACAACTTTGTTTCTCTAGAATCACTCTTGGAACCAAATGTTTTACACCGGGTTCTCCAGAGAAGCAAAAATTGTGGTGTGTGTGTGTGTGTGTGTGTGTGTGTGTGTGTGTGTGTGTGTGCTGCTATACTGAACCCAGATCTGGATTCTCTCCTCTGGAACACCAGTTTCCTGTGAGCTCTTTTCCTATAGTTACACCAGAGTAGGGTTTTTGTGCTTGGTGAAGTATAGGGTAAACAGAAAAGATGACTCGCATTGAGATTAATTGACACAGTGGCTGTAAAATGAGTTTTAGGATGGTGCAGGACCAGGCAGTGTTTCCTTATGTTGTACAAAGTGTCACTATGAGTCAAAACTGACTTGATGACATTTAGCAATGTAATCTATATGTGTTTTTTATTTATTTTCTTTTTTAATGTCAGTGATTGTTTATTTATTTACTTATTTGTTTTAAAAGATCATTTTATTAGGGGCTCATACAACTCCAATCACAATCCATACATACATCAATTTTGTAAAGCACATTTGTACATTCAATGCCCTCATCATTCTCAAAACATTTGCTCTCCACCCAAGCCCCTGGCATCAGGTCCTCATTTTTAACCCTCTCTCCCCCCTCCCCCCTCCCTCATGAACCTTTGATAATTTATAAGTTATTATTTTCTCATATCTTGCTCTGTCCCACATCTCCCTACCCCCACTTTTCTGTTGTATGTCCCCCAGGGAGGAGGTCACATGTAGATCCTTGAAATCAGTTCCCCCTTTCTAACCCACTCTCTCTCTATGCTCCCAGCAGCGCCACTCACACCACTGGTCCTGAGGGGATCATCTGCCCTGGATTCCTGTGTTTCCAGTTCCCATCTGTACCAGTGTACCTCCTCTGGTCTAGTCAGGCTTGCAAGGTAGGATTCAGATCTTGACAGTGGGGTGGGGGGAGGAAGCATTTAGGAACTAGAGGAAAGTTGTATTTTTTCACGTTGCTACATCGCACCCTGACTGTTTCGTCTCCTCCCCAAGACCCTTCTGTAAGGGTATGTCCAGTGACCTACAAATGGGCTTTGGGTCTCCACTCCGCACTCCCCTGCTCATTCACTATGGTAAGATTTTTGTTCTGATAATGCCTTAAACCTGATCCCTTGAAACTTTGTAATCGCACAGGCTGGTGTGCTTCTTCCATGTGGGCTTTATTGCTTCTGAACCAGATGGCCGCTTGTTTACCTTCAAACCTTTTAGACCCCAGATGCTATATTTTTTGATAGCCAGGCACCATCAGCTTTCTTCACCACATTTGGTTGTTCACCCTTTTTGTCTTCAACGGTTGTGTCGGGAAGGTGAGCATCATAAAATGCCAATTTAAAAGAAGAAAGTATTCTTACATTGAGGGAGTACTTGAGTGGAGTCCCAATGTCCTTCTACTACCTTAATACTAAACCTATAAATACATGCACATAGATCTATTTCCCTAGTCTCATGTACAAATATATTTGCATATGTACATGTCTTTATCTAGACCTCTATGAAAACCCTTTGCCTCCCAGCTCTTTCCTCTATTTCCTTTGACTTCCCTCCTGTCCCACTCTCATGCTCAGTCCCCACCAGTGTTTCGGCAATTCCTCTTAGTCACATTACCCTTGATCATGCCCAACCAGGCCTCCTACACCCTCCTCACCAGCAATTTGGATCCCTTGTTGTTCCCTTGTCCCTGGGTTTGTTAACACCACTTCCTTACCTCCCCCTCTCCCATGTCCCACGGAACTATTGGTCCCGTTGTTTTCTCCTATTGTTCATCCAGCCTATCTTATTTAGACAGACCTGTGGAGATAATAACATGCACAAAAACAAGACAGAGCAAAACCAAGCAACAATATACAACAAAATAACAACATACTAATGAGAAAAAACAAAACACAACAAGAAAGAAAACTTGTAATTAGTTCAAGGATTGTTTGTTGGTCTTTAAAAGTGTTTTCCAGTCCAGTCTGTTGGGGCATCATGCCCTGGCCCCAAAGTCTACCTTCAGCATTCACTGGGGACCTCGCCGCTCTATTCCCTTGCTGTTCTGTTACACCCCTTAATTATTTTGCCTCGATGTGGTGGGATCCGATTGGGTGCAATACCCACACTGTGTCTCTGGTGTTGTCCTCTGTAGAGATATGGGTCAGTGAGGGACGTCATGTCTCATAGTGGGGCTGGCCATGTGATCCTCTCTGTCGACTGACTGCTCTAATTGGGAATATCAACCTCATGGCCTGGTGGTCCATGATGTGCTCTACTCTCTCCTCCTCCCCCTTCATATGCTCCCATATGCTCTGATCAGATATGTCCCTTTTCCAGAGCTGTAGATTCAGTGCTGTCCGTTGAAATAAATTCTTCTGAGGGGAGGGGCAGGTGTCCATTTGGTTGGTGTTGGGGCCAGCCCCCCAGACCTCTCCACTGATTCACTACTCCGCACCGGCATGTTGCATTCACATCTTGGAGCACCGGGTTGAAATCTGGTCCCTCTTTCCCTATGGAGACAAAAATAGTACCCTCCCATTGGGTGGGTTAGTGTCCTGTGCCCCCGCTACCCTTTTCTTTATTATTATTTTTTTTCTTACCCCACCTCCGTTTTAGTTGTGTACCATGTGTACCCCTGTGTTTGGTCTGGTCCCTGCCATATTATGTGGTCCTTGCCCCAGGAATGTTTGTATACCGTAGCTTTTTCCCTATGCCTCTTTTGCCTTTTTTTTTAAAGATTACCTCAGCAGCCTTTGAAGTCTTTCCATATTTAAGTCAGTGCTATCTGAGGTCTGTTTTCTTTTTGCCCTCTGGGTGAGGTTGTTCTATGTGGTGGGCTCTTATTTATGCTTGGTGGGTGTTGTTCTTCTGCCCATACTGGGTTTGCAAGGATCTTTTGTAGGCTGGATTTCTTCTAACGTATTCTTTGAGTTTTTCCTTGTCTGGGAAGACTCTTACTTCTCCATCTATATTGATAGATAATTTGACTGGGTAAGGTATTCTTGAGTTTGCATTGTTTTCCGTCAATTTTGGGAATATGTTATTCCACTCTCTCCTCTTCTTCATAGATTCTGCTGATAGGTCTGAGCATATTCTTATTTGGGAACCTTTGTATGTGATTGCTTGCTTGTTTTTCCCTAGCCGCACTCATGATTTTCTCCTTTTCCTCTAAATTGCATAATTTAATTCTTTTGTGCCTTGGTGACTTCTTCTTGTGATGCAGTCTTGCTGGGGTTCTTTCAGCCTCCTAAATGGTTGCCTGGTTCTCATTCACTAAGCTGGGGAAGCTTTCCTCCAAGAATTCTCTCACTATTGTTGCATATGACTTCTTTGTTGTCTTCCTCCGGTAAGCCAATAGTTCTCATGTTGTTCCGCTTCATAACATCAGACATCACTCTTAAGTTTTCTTCAACTTCTCTGATGATCTTATTAGATTTTTGTTTGCATTTGTTAAAGTCTGCCTGGCTGCCCTCCAAGTCACTGATGCAGTTCTCTGATTCCTCCAGTCGATTCTTGAGTTACGTGAGTCTGCTACTGGTTTTTGTTATCTCCTCCCTAAGTTCCTGTATTTCTCTTTTATTTATGGCTTTTACCTCTTCTATCATTTCATCCTTTTTCTGTATTGTTGCCCCATATCCTCTATGAATCCAAGTAGCATTCTGAAAATTCCTTTCTGTGACTGTTCAGGCCATCTTCAGGCATTGCCTTTTGTTTTTCCCGTTGTTTCGTTGAGGTCGTTTGGGCTGATGGCTGTTTGCCTTGTGTTGGTTTAGATGAGCCAGGTGCCATTTTCCTGTGAGTTGTATAGCACTGGCTCTCTCTGGGAGACTTGCAGGAGAACTTCTTCGAACTGCCTATAGCTTATTTCACTATGGAATTAACCTACCACTTTATCCTCCTATAGCTTCCCTCTCAGGGAAGTGACCCAGAAGGCTGGTGGGTTGCCTGCTTTGGTGTTGCTGAGGTTGGGCAGAGGTTCCTACAACAGCTTGAAAGGTTGAGGAGTGTTGGCTGAGCTACCTTAGGACTCCAGGCACACATGTAGGAATTCCCCTGTTAGATGTTTTAGCAGAGTATCCCCTGGTGGAGGTTGGCAGGCCCTTTCCCAGCCTCCCTAGCTACACAGGGTGGAGTTCACCTAGCTGGGTGTGGCCCAGGCATACATGCCCTAGGCTAAGGGGAGTGGTCTGGAGAGACCAAGAAAGAGAAAGAGGAGGGAAAAAAATCAAGCCCGCTGAGCCTGTGGGGGGCAGGGGAGGGGAGGATATAGTGAAGACATGGAAACAAAGTAACAAATGTAGCTGAGTCCCGATCCCCCGCCAGTGGAGCTGCAAGGGTTTAGTCCCTGCTCTGAGGCGGCAGCAGCAAGCTGTGGCTGTGTTGAGAAAAGGCCCCTGTGCAGCCCTCCAAGACTGAGGGGGCACAGAGAGGAGCTGCAAGGGTCCAGTCCTTGCCCCGAGGTGGGTGGTGGCAAACTGTGGCTGTGTTGAGACCAAGCCGCTGTACAGGCTCCAAATGGTCCCAGGCTCCAGCAGAGACAGTGGCAGGGCCAAGGTCAAATCCAGCCGTCCTCCACTGAGGTAAGCCAAAAGCCCCCAGCCCCTCAAAACCATGTGGGTCTTAGCCTACTTATCATTATGATGCTCCTCCTGCATTCCAGCAGTGTTGACATTCCCTCTAAGCAACTCTCCTGGGCTGAAATCTGCAGAGTTCCTCTGGTATGTATTACTCCATCGCCATCTTGCCGGAAATCTCTGTTGTTGCTTTTTTTTTTTTAATCTCCCCCCCTCCCCAATCTTCTCTTAGGAGCTAATACAGACATCATACCATTTCATAGTTCAATCTCATTAAACAGCATTGTGGTATTGTGACCAAAATCCACTTCAGAGTCTTTTCTTCCTCCTTGATATCAGTTCCCCCTACTAATGCACCCCACCCACCACTTCCCCCACTGCATCCCCAGGAACCCTTATTCTAATTGTTGTTTCTCTAGCTTCATTTATCCTGTGTTTCATATACCAAAAAACATTGAAAAACACATAAAAAGCGTCAAGAAGGCTACCCACAATGACAAAATACAACAGATATAAAACCCAATATTTAAAAAAAACACAGAAAATATTAAAAACCAAATCAAGGTCAAATGTATCAAGTGGCAAAGTTTTAACCAATCAGGTCAGGTTTATCATTTTAATCTACAACAGTCATCTCTCCAATATTCTCTGTCTGATAACCAGCTTATTCTCATCTCTCAATTATGGTCAGAAGGAAATCACCAAAGGCTTATTTCCTATGTAGATCCTGCAAATATATTTTGGCCTTCTGATGTCATCCATTGCCTTCTACACACCAGAATCTCACAATATAAGCTCTGATAGTATTCCATCCTTAATATCTGGATTATATAATTTATAATCCTTAGGTCATAGATGTTGGTGTGCTTCTTCCATGTGGGCTTAGTTGACATATCACTTAAATTGCTGCTTATTTGAAAACAACCCTTTAAGAACCAGATGATGATAGCCTGGCACTATCTAATTTCTTCCCTGCACTTCGCTATGCAACCGTATCTTCTGTGTTTCATTTGTGAAGGTGAGTAATGAGTAGGGCCATGTCATCAGAAATAATTGTTCTTAGCCTGGAGCTAAAATTAAGTGCGAGCCCCAAATCCATTCCCAGATCTATGTTTTTAATTTGCCTCTGGCTCACCTTAGAGATATCCTTGTTAGTTTATGGTAGCAAATGATATCAATCTTCTCCATGTATCATAGGACCTTTTGTTTATAGTGTCATTAATTAAGCTATGGTACTAATTTTTTGAACACTAGTGAGAGAGGGAGATTAAATAAGGGTAGGCTAACTATATCTCAATATCTAGATTATTCATTTTTATAGAATAAATCCTTACCTGACTGGATGCTATTTACTTAAAGAAGTAGAGTTGGTTATCAGGCAAAACTTGCAATAATATTCACTGATAATGCCATTCAGGTCTGCCAGAATAAAACATATCTTAATACAGCAAGTAAGGCATTAAAGTATTAAGTCAATGTTGGTCTACCTACTGAGCTAGGTGTTTATATAAATGCATGTATGTGATCATGAGGTGTCAATAGGATCAGGTATCAGGCATCAAAGAACAAAATATCATATTGTGAATGAGGAGGAGGAGTGAGGAGGACCCAAAGCCCATATGTAGGCAACTGAACATCCCCTTACAGAATGGCCACAGGGAGGAGATGAGTCAGTCAGGGTGCAGTATAGCAATGATGAAACATGCAACTTTCCTCTAGTTCTTTAGGCTTCCCTCCCCCACCCCCATCATGATCCCTTGTACAAATCCAGCTAGACCAGAGGATGTACACTGGTACAGATAGAAACTGGAAACACTGGGAATCTAGGACAGATGAACTCCACAGGACCAATAATGAGAGTAGTGATACCAGGAGGGTAAGTGGAAGGTAGGGTAGAAAGGGGGAACTGATCTCAAGGTACATATAACCCCTTCCCTGGGGAGTGAACAACAGAAAAGTGGGTGGAAGAGACATTGGACAGTGTAACACATGACAAAATAATAATAATTTATAAATTATGAAGAGTTCTTGAGGGAGGATGGGTGGGGAGGGAGGGGACAAAATAAGCTGACACCAAGGGCTCAAGTAGAAAGCAAATGCTTTGAGAATAATGATGGCAACAAATGTATAAATGTGCATGACACAATGGATGCATGACACAATGGATTGTGATAAGAGTTGTACGAACCCCCAGTAAAATTATTTTTAAAAATTAAAATAAATGCAAGTATTTGATTGTATGTGTGTAATAAAACACATAGACACAAGTATGGATATTTCTTATATATAACCCAATAACTCATTATTAAGATTTGGGGTTTTCAGGGACAAGGGAATAACACATGATCTAAAATCGATGGTAAGGAGGCTGTAGAATGCCTGGTGGGTTGATCAAGTGCAATGTAGTCAAGAAGAATTACTGAAAGCCAAATGAAGGTCAAACATGATAGTGGGACAAGAGGAAAGTAAAAGGAAATAGAGGAAATAACTGAGGCAAAAGATATTTTAGATGCATAAATACAGGCATGTACATGTGTAAATATATTTATATATAACAATAGGGACATAGATCTATGTGCATATATTTATATGTTAAATAATAAGGTAGCAGACGGACATTACTCAACATGGCTCAAGTCCTCCCTCAATGCAAGAACACTTTGTTCTAATAACCTGGCATTCTGTGATGCTCAGCATCCCGACAACAATCGCTGAAGACAAAATGGGTGCATATGCTAATGTGGTGAAGAAAGCTGATGGTGCCCAGCTATTAAAATATATTAGTGCCTAGAGTCTTAAAGACTTGAAGATAAAAAAGCGGCCATCTAGCTGGGAAGCGAAAAAAGTCCACATGGAAGAAGCACACCAGCCTGTGTGATCATGAGATGTAGACAGTATCAGGTATCCAGCATCAGAAAGGCCCAAACAAACAATCATATTGATTCAAACACTGGGGTAGGGATGGGAGACCCAAAGCCCATCTGTAGACAATTGGACATTCCCTCACCATAGATTCACAAGGAAGGAACAAGCCAGCAAGGGTGCAGTATAGCACTGATAAAACATGCAACATTCCTGTAGTTCTTTAATGCTTCCCTCCCCCAGCCCCACTATCATGACCCCAGTTCTACCTACAAATCTGGCTAGAACAATAATGAGAGTAGCGATACCAGGAGGGTTGGGGACAGTAGAGGGAGAAAGGGGGAACTGATCCAAATGATCAATGTAAACACACACACACACACACACACCCTAGGGTGAGGAACAACAGAAATTAGTGAAGGGAGACAGCAGACAGTGTAAGATATGAAAATAGCAATAATTTATCATTTGTCAAGGGTTTATGAGGATAGGAGGGTGGAAGAGGGAGGGGGAAAAAAAGGAGGATCTGATACCGAGGGCTCAAGTAGAAAGAAACTGTTTTGAAAAGGATGAAGACAACATATGTGCTAAAATGTGCTTGAACTAATGGTTGTATGGATTGTTGCAAGAGTTGTAAAAGCCCCCAATAGAATGATAAATAAATTTTAGATTTGAAGGATTAAAGCCATAGTCTTTTGGGACATCTCATTCATTCAGTATAATTTAGTTTATGAAGTTATGTTCTACTTTTTAGTTTGTTGAATTTTTTCTGGAGTTTCAAAAGCTTATGACTGGTCACCTAAGGTACAACTTAAAGTTCTACTTAAAGTGAACCAAAGAGTAAGATGGAAACTAAAGACCCGAAGAAGAATCCAATCCAAAAATCATATCCACATTTACCTGAGACCAGAACTAGATGGCTACCATTACCTAATTAGTTCCATTGTAGATGGCTCCTGATAATAAAACCATAAATTCCTATTATATAAAAACAATAAAAGATAGATCTGATCTGGAAGACTTAACATTATTGATATGAAATAATCTTTAAACCTTGAACCAAAACTCACCCTGAAGTCTCTTTATAGCTAAATAACACATTAGCCCCCAAACTAATAAATACCACCCATAAGTACTGTGTCTTTTTAAAGAGATCACCCATATGTGACCCTGATAGACATTGAAGCCAGATTTAAATGAGGATGTGGAACAAGGGATACCATTGCTGATGTCAGTGGATCTTGGCTGAAAGCAGAGTACACCAGAGGTTGCTTGTGTTTTATTCAGTAGGCTAAACTATCTCATGTGTGAATCATAACAGTTTGGATAGCCATGAGAAGAATGGGAATTCCAGACCACTTCATTGTGCTCATGTAAAACTTGTGCATGGACCATGAGACAGTTGTGGGTACAAACAAGGATATCCTACTCAGTTTAAAATCAGGAAAGGTGTGCATCAGGGCTGTGTCCTCTCACCACACTTCTTCACTCTGTGTGCTGAGCACATCATCAGAAAAGCTGCATTTCATGAAGAAGAATGGCAATGATTAGAAAAACATAATAACAATTTGTGATGTGCAGATGACATGATCTTACTTGATGAAAATCAGGAGGACTTGAAGTAATTTCTGATGAAGATCGAGGATTAAAGCCTTTAGTATAGATTACATCCCAATATAAAATAGATCAAAATCCCCACAACTGGACCAATAGGTAACTTGATAAATCGAGTAGAGATTGAAGTTATCAAGGATTTCGCCTTGCTTGGATCTGCAATCAGTGCTCATGAAAGCAGCAGTCAGGAGATTAAATGATGCGATACATTAGATAAATATGCACAAGATCTCTTTAAACTGTTAAAAAGTAAGGATGTTACTTTGAGGACTAATGTGTGCCTGACCCAAGCCATGATACCATTTTGACTGTATCATTTCAGTTCCCTCATGAACCTTTTCACTTCCCTTGCGTACACATGGAAATTGGATATTGAATAAGGAAGACTGAAGAATAATTTATGCATTTGAGCTATGGTGCTAGCAAAGGATATTGAAAGTACCACAAACTACAAAAAACAAATCTGTCTTGGAAGAAGTAGAGCAGGGAAGCTCATTAGAGGCAAGGATGCCAAGACTTCATCTTCTTTCCCTGTGCATGTTATCACGAGAGACCAGTAACTATGAAAAGAGGAAGCCCTCGGAAAGATGAATTGACACAGTGGCTGCAACAAGGGCCTTGAACATATGAACAATTGTGAGCATGGCACAGGGCCAGGCAGTGTTTCGTTGTGTTGTACTTAGGGTCACTATGAGTTGGAAATGACTCAGTAGCACTGAACAACAACTAAAATAAGTTTAGAGTCTTTCTACCTAATATATATATGTCCATCATGTCCTGTCGTGTATCTATCCATCCCTCTATCCAGTTGTTCCTCCTTAATTTAGAAAACCTTACTGGTGTTGGTACACTTCTCCTAAATTCTTCAAGTGGTACCACGTTTAACTATCTTCCCTTTATTTCAGGCCAACTTCAAGTCTGGAGCCCTCTGGAGCTCAGCAGCCCCTCCTTTCATACCCCTGAGATCCAAGCCCAGATAATCTGGGAAGAGCTTGGCGTTGGCAGCAGTGGTTTCCTCAGTATGCAAGAGCTGACTCTGGTCTGTCAAACCATTGGGCTACAAGACCTTGAGAAAGAGGTGAGAGAAAGCCTGAGACTGACCTGTCTCAACCACTTTTCTTTGAAATGTTTGGTCTGAAAACTCTCACCCTCTTTTAGACTATGATTCAGACATATCAATTTCTCATTAAAACTCTTGACTGGCTTCAAAACTCCTGTCAAAGAATATATCTCAGACCCCCCCCCCCATTGTGATAAACTCTCACCACTGTAGGGCAGTTGTGCCAGGCACTCTTAGACACAGTCACTCAAGATCACCGTTCCCTGCCTGCCAGGCTGATTGTACTACGGCCAAGTAAGGCCTCTTTAGAACCTGTCTGTAGTCTCATCAGATGGGAATAGAGGTGGAGTGTTATATTGCAGTCCTCACTCTTCATTAAAGCGCTCTTGGCCTAGCTGCTATTATCCTGTGACCCACTGGAGCCAGGCTGGTTTTTGTGGGTACATCTTCCACCAACATACTGCAAGTTCCCAGCCACAGCAGATAGGAAATAAGTTATTTATGGAGTTCAGGCAGTTTGAATGACTCAGCTACTGATTATGGAACTAAAACAGACATGGTAGTATAGATTTCCCTTGAGACTGATAAGGAAAAATATTTTGGAAATACAGCCAGTTGGGACCTAGACAATTTTGAATGTGGATGAAGATGAGCAAGCTGCCCTTGTTGAATGCTTGATCCAAAAGTTTGGAGAAGCAGGAGGCCCAATGGTGACATCTGGGTTGAGCTGCCTGTTTGTGGAACCTCTGCATCAAGCAAAACATGTGTTCTGATCCAGGTGTATGACTTTTGTTTAGGAAATGGAAGATTTGTTTAACAAATTGGATCAAGATGGAGATGGCAGAGTAAGTCTTGAGGAATTCCAGCTTAGCCTGTTCAGTCATAGACCCAATTCACTTCCGAAATCTTCTACTCCCATCGAACTGAGTGATCCTTGGACTCATTACCAGGTAAAATAGGACAAATAAATTATGAACCACATTAAGTATTATCTTTCTGATGACTGCAACCATAACCGTCAGCATCTTTCACAAACCTGTCCTCTCTGAGTCACCTGACTGTTGTCCAGGGGTTCAAGAGGGATAAGAAACAGAGATATGTGTTTGAGATTCTGGGGTCACACAGACCTCCATAACTGTATGTCCCTGGATGGCATGCTCATCTCTGAGCCTCATGCTCCTCATCTATAAAATGGGGCAATTGTGATGCCTGCCTCCCAGGTGTTGTTCTATAAGACCAAGTAGTGTCTGACATGACAGCTTCAGCCATTCTTAATTGTGGGATAGAGAACATTTCAGTAGGGAAATCCCTTTTCCCTCATACCATGATGCAGCAGGAGAGCAATGTCAAAGAGCATTCTGCAACATCTCCCTCGGGCAGCCCTTTTGATTTAGGTCCTGAGTCTGGATTCCTCCCTCCTATCCCTGGGTTTTATGTCTTGCAGAAGTACCAGGTCTCCGTGCAGCTTTAAACAGAACAGATTTAGGCAGTTTCCTTAAATCATAGCATTGCTCAGTGACTGCTGGGTTAGCACTTTCCGAACAGAAGAAATTCCTTCTCCCACCACAGAGCAGACTGCTCTAAGGAATTCTTGCTTTCTGCACAAGGATGTGGCTGACTCCCATGTTGTGTGGGAGGCAGAGTAAAACCAGTGTGATATTCTTCACCACTGAGTAGGTACTTCTGAGAGCATAAGTTTTTCATTCTAAAATCAACAAGAATGCAGGAAGAAGATATTCAAGAGCATTAAGGAGAGATTTCAGGCCATATAAGGTAAAAAAAAAATCAGAGTATGGCCCTTATATGTCACTGATTGGGTTAATTGGCAGATATGACTTCCTTGAAGCAGAAGCAGCCCCATGTTCCCTTTGTATTCATCTGAAGTATAGACTAATGTGGACACTGAACTAGGGATGGATGTGCGCATAGTTGGCATTAAAGAATCAAGATAGTGGCTATAGAGCCGTACCGCTTCTTGTGCCATGCACACCTTCCTGAACAGATGCTCTCTGGCCAGAGGTGTGAGTTTGTAAGGAGGAATCTTGGGGAAATGACCTAGGCAGGCAGGTATGTCTTCCAGGAGACACCCACATCAAGTGAAGTGTGATCCCTGTTTGTGGATTAAGATTTGAACATGGAAATGGGTTTCTCTTCTTTGTCAAGGATTTTCTCCAGGGTAAGTTGCACTGAGGCTAAGAACTAGGGAAGATACAGAAACAAGGGTAACTCATGTCCAAATGTGGAGACCTAGGTGTTGCTGGAAGCTAGTGTAGGATAAGGATCTCAAAGTGGCACCCCTGAGCCTGCAAGGGCAGGATCCCTAAGAGTTCTGTAACCTCGAATACCACTGAAGTATGGGTCCTATGGTAGTTACACAATCTGGTGTCAACTTGTGGAGGGGTAGAGTCTAGCCTATCAATCAGGTCATAGCTTGATGACCTCATTTGGACCCACCACGAAGATAAATAGCTCACTGGAGGCCAGATAGACACAGTCTCTGCATCGTCTTCCTTCGGACAAGTCACATGGAGCTAGGCTGATGAAAGCCAGAGCCTTAGAGCTGGAGGAGCCACGTGGAGACCCACACCAGCACTGAGATGCTTAGACTGCCACTGGATCCACAAGATATTTTACTCTCTGATCTTCCTGCATTCAGTATCATTGCATATGTTTTGTGAGTTTGAAGAGGACTTTATAGATTGATGTCAGACATATGTGCTAATATCAGACTTAGGGACTTGATTTGAACTAGGGTGGGATGTTTTTGTGATATTCAACTGCTCTTGTATATAGAGCTCTTTCTACACACAGATGGGTGTCTATGAATTTGTTTCTCTAGTCTACTCAGACTAACACATTATGGTCCCTTGGGAGTGGAGTACTAGATAAAAGAATCATAAAGATGGAGAGTGGATGTTTGTTTGATCTCTGCTTCATGATAGTGCTTCTTTGGCTAGCCAGAAGTCAGATATGGCCATGCAGTTTACTGGATAGTTTTCTGGAAAGAACATGGGAAGTTAAAGTTTGGATTCTTTTCATTGGTTGTAGTCTTTGGTTATTCTTGTGTGAAATGGTGAAAATGTGATTAATGTATATTTTGAGCTCAAGGGACAAAATCACCCCTTGAATTTCTCAGAGTTGCTTAGTGAAAATGGCTGACAGAAGGTCAAAATGGCTGAGAGAAAGCTGGCTGGAGGGGCAGGGAGCACTTCAGGCAAGACGGCAACTGAGTAACACATAGCAGAGGGACTCTGCAGAAATTAGCGCAGGAGAGTCACTAAGGGGGATGTTGTGCACTGCCTGGTTGCAGGAGGAGCGTCATAAAGATAAACAGGCAAATATCCACTCGGTTTTGAGGAGCTGGGGGCTTTGTCTTACCACAGTGAAGGCTGGCTAAGGTCTAACCTTAGCCCCACCACTGTCTCAGCCAGAGACGGGATCATCTGGAGCTGGCACAAAGGCTTTATCTTAACACAGCCACACTTCAACTCCGAATTGTGGAAGGGTTTAAACCCCTCCAGCCCCAGGGTCAGGGATGGGGTTAAGCTATATTGTTACTTTTGTTTCTCACTCTTCCTTCTTTCCCACTACAGTTTCAACAGGCTCTTCTTTTTTTTCCTCTCTCTTTCTCTTCCTTTTAATCTCACACACCACTGCCAACCTCCAGGCATCTCCTCTTATCCTAGGGCTTTTACTCAACAAAGAGGCTAGAGATCTTAATATTACAATTAGACAATTTGACCTGATAGATGTGCACAAAGCTATTCACCCAAATACAAAAGAATTTACATTCTTTTCAAGCCCACATGACACATATTCAAAGATAGAGGTGCTGGGGCATTAGATGAATCTGCATAAGTTTAAGCACATTGATATATGTACCTCTCTCTCTGACCACTGTGCCATAAGACTGGAAAACCAACAAAAGGAAGATGAAGAAAACAAGGACAAACAATTGGAAGATGATAACTCTCTTGCAAAAGGAGTGTGTGCTGGCCCAGATCAGAGATGAAATTAGGGAATTTCTGGAAATCAACAAGAATGAGCACATGGTGTACCAAAACTTATGGGACACAGCAAAGGCAGTTATCAGAGGAAGTCTCATAGCAATACATGAACACATGAAAGAGGAAGAGAGACTTATGATTGATATGCTGGCACAAAATTTACAGCAACTAAAGCTGAGTCAACAGGACAAACCTATTAATAGATTAAGAAAATAAATAATAAAAATCATGGCTGAGATTCAGAAGAGGGAAAATAAGAAAACTATGGTAAAATTAGTGCTGCTAAAAGTTGTTTCTTTGAACAGATAAATAATTGACAGGTTTTTCTTTTCTAATTTGTCATTTGTTTTTTTGTTGTTGTTTTCTTTTGTTGCTTTGTTTTGGTCCGTCATGTTTTTGGTGCATATTATTATCTCTGTAGGTCTATCTAGATAAGATAGGCAGGATAAACCATCTGGAAGACAAAACGGGACTGACAGTATTGCAGGGACATGGGTGAGGGACAGGTGGGGGAAAGGACATGTGTGTTAAAAGCCCAGGGACAAGTGAACAACAAGTGATCCAAAAATGATGGCAACGAATATGTAGGAGGCCTGGTAGGGCTTGATCAAGGGCAATGTAACCAAGAGGAATTACTGAAACCCAAATGAAGACTGAACATGATAGTGGGACAAGAGGGAAGGCAGAAATGATCACAATGATCTGCATATAACCCCCTACCTGGGGGACGTACAATAGACATGTGGGGGATGGGAGACATTGAACAGTGTAAGATATGAGAAAATAATAATAATTTATAAATAATACTTTATAAATTATCGTGAAGGCAGGAGTGTGGGGGAGGAAGGGAGAAAATGCTTAGCTGATACCAAGGGTTCAAGTAGAAAGAAAATATCTTGAGAATGATGATGATGGCAACAAATGTACAAATGTGCCCGACACAATGGATGTATGAATGGATTGTGATAAGAGTTGTATGAGCCCCAATGAAATTATTTTAAAAAATAAAAATAAATAATGAACCCTGGCTCTGGCTTGATGCTGTCAGAGGCCTAATGCCATATTTTCTATCAATAGAAGCGTTTAGATAATGAGTAAGATAACTAAATAAGCATCGAATTTGACTGTTTTACGAATAGAGCTTAGGATCTGATGCTACTCTGTTTATACTGATTTTTTTTCTGTTTATTATTATTGATATATGATTGATAGAAATGATTATTGGGAAATTTGAAAATAGAGAGCTTGTAAGCCCACTTGTTTCTCGTCATTAAAACTGGATTGTTAGATGGGTTTAGGACACACCCGCAAAGAAGGCTTTGAAAAAATAAGCTCTGAAAAGAAAAGTGTCTTCAGTGTTGAGGACATTTAAGGGTGAAGATACTTGCCAAGGGCTGTTGACAGATTGACAGGGGGAAAAAAGGGAACTCTTTGGATATTTAAATTTTGAACTCGTGGTTTTGTCAGAAGCTGGGAAAAAATCTGGAACCATGAAGAAAACTACTCTCTGGGGCTGAATATTACAGGGAGCCTGTGGGCAGGCTGAACTGCTTGCTAGGCGACCACCCAGATCCACTTGTTGAGTGGAAGTGGGCGAAATGCAGCAATAAAGAGACAGATTGAGTCTGGCCACTGACACTCATGGACCTTGTTTCAGGAACGTGAAGAGAAAACGAGAGTGGGTTGACTGGTCTGAAATTCATGATCTAGCGCAAGGGGGCTAGGCTTGTTGAAAATTTGTGACAGTGCCCATGGTCTAGAAGCGAGGTGACCAATGGGCACCATGTGGACGCTGAGTGAAGCAGCCCACATTGAGTTGACCAGAATCCGACCAGATGAAGAGATGTTTGAGCCTGTGAAGTAGAGATATTGCTGCAGACTTCATGGATAGCCTGTCCTGATTTGACTTTACTATGGATGGGGAGTTCACAAGGTTCTAACTGGGATGAAGGTTCCTCAGAACACGGCTGATGTAAGTGGGCAGTATAGAAATTTTATACCTAAAATGGAGATGATAAAGGCATGAAGTGGTTGGCTACAAACTTTCATAGGTGCTGGAATATGTACATAGGATTATAGGTTTAAGTGTGTGTTCCTTAACTGCGATGCTTAGGCATAGAATATTGTTTTGTCACTTATATAATATGTTTAAATGAGGATGGCACATACTGAATGGTACACTTATTAGTTTTATCTTGTTAGTTACAGATATGATTTTATTATTTTTTTGTTAAGAATTATGTATGGGTAAAAAGTTGTGTAAAAGTGTCAACTTGACAAAGGTTGGTCTGTGGTAGTTACATATTCTGGTGTCAACTTGTTGAGGGGTGTTGTCTAGCATGTCAATCAGGTCACAGCTTGATAACCTCATTTAGGCGTGCCACTGAGATAAATAGCTTACTGGAGGCCAGATAGATACAGAGGCCAGATAGATACAGATAGGTGCTTCATCCTCCTCCGGACAAGCCACATGAAGCTAGACTGATGGCAGATAGAGCCATGGAGCCACATGGAGACTCATGCCAGCCCTGAGATGTTTATAATGCCACTGGATCCACAAGACTTTCCATCCACTGGCCTGTGATCTTCCTGCATTTGGCATATTGCATGTGTTTCGTGAGTCTGAGGAGGATTTTATAGATTGGGATTGGACATATGTGCTAATATTGGATTTATGGACTTAATCTGGACTTGGGGTGAAATTTTTTCTCAATATTCAATTGCTCTTGTGTATAAAGCTTTCTCTTAACACCTATGAGTGTCTATGAATTTGTTTTTCTAATCTACCCAGACTAACAGGTCTTTCAGCACAGCAACTTGACCCATTATCCTGCTGTCATAGCCATCTACTCTTCCTGTCACGTGTATTTCTACATACAGCACACACTTGTACACATATCCACACAGTTTGGACCCATCCACTGTATACATGTACACCCACTATATATACACACCTGATACATGTAGTCAATGCTACATGTATACACCCAAACTATAGATGCGTCTGTCATACACACACACACACACTTAACTATACACACACACTATATATGCACATGATACAAGGTGGTACCCTCCCAGAACTGGAATTGTGCTGGGCAGAGTAGACCTTTCCTAATATGACTTTTTCTCCCTCTTTGAGAGCTCCGAGTTGCAGCGCCACCTGAGAAGGTTCTCTCTGGTCACAGTGAATTTTTTGTAAAAGCGGTTTCACTGGAACCTTGTTTTTCATGATAGCGAATTTAAGAGAACAGCATGCAGCTATGAAACTTTGTTTCCTCCTCAGGAAAAATGCCAAAGCAACTGTTGTGATGTTGAATACAGTTTAGAAAGACAGTGCTATGGGAAAAACTCTAAGTGTATGAGTAGTTTTCTCATTTCAAAAGAGGTGAAATGTTGATTGATGGCAAACCTCATTCTGGACGTCCATCATCTTATCGAACAGATAAAAATGTCGATTTGTAGTGCATTTGGAATTCGTTCCACCAGGTTAGACTGTTAGTCAAGCTTTCTATTAGAGGATCTGAAAAGATTTCGTAACAGTGTGCGGCAAAAACAGGCCTGATTTATGGCAGACAGGGGACTGGTTTTGCCACCATGATAATGCACCTGCTCACACAGCCATCTCAGTGTGCCAGGTTCTGGCAAAAAGCAGAATGTCTCTCTTGCCCCATGCACCTTACTCACCTGACCTTGCATTGTGTGACTTTTTTTTGTTTCCTCGAAGAAGAGGGACATGGAAGGATAACTATTTGAGGACATAGAAGAGTGAAGAAAAACACTAGGGAGGTGCTGTCAGCCATCCAAACAGATGAGTTTGAAAAATGTTTCCAAGAATTAAATTGCAGATTTTACAAATGTATCAAGTGTAATTGAGAGTACTTTGTAGGTGACAAGTTTGTTTTGTAAAAGAATTTAAATGCATGCCCCATGGTTGCTGGGCACTGTTGGGCAGATACAGCTTTCTAGCGATGGCAATGGGCCAGAGCGATCCTGGGATGCATGCATGGGGCTGTTCCTTTTCAGCAGCCTCCATAGCCCGGTCACTGGTACATGGAAAAAAATTAAATACATAGCTCTGAAAAAAATTCCAGGGTTTTTTTGAGGGGGTACCACCTACTATATGCACACAAATTGTAAGGCACACAAACTCATGCCCACCACACACACTGCTAGTGTACGTAAACATCATAAACACAGTGCCTACACATCCCTTCACTATACATTCTGTATGCATTCATGCACAGTATATTCATATACATGCACTCTCTACACACCCACACTAAATTCACTGCAGAGATATGAGTGTATACACAGTATATAATACCTTTGGGGCATAGAATGTCAAACTGAGGAGTGGGCGGATTCAGTCTTTCGTTTGTGGAGCACAAAGTCCTACCCCTCTCTTGATAGCTCTCACCTGAGAATTGCCCATTTGCACTGTCATTTTAGGGCAGAAACTGGAAGGAGGCCAGGGTGGTAGAGTCTCCTGTATTATTTCAAAGTAGAGTGTGCCATATCTTGTGTGTGTCTCCACAGTTTGGCTATAGAGTGTGATGTTTGACCATGTCATGTGGTATACCTGTTAGATAGATAGATAGATAGATAGATAGATAGATAGATAGATAGATAGATAGATAGATAGATAGATAACCTACTTACTAACAGGTATACTAGCTCTGTACTGATGTCATATATATATATATATATATATATATGACAGCAGGAGAATCAGGTGGACATGGTATAGGGGAAACCCATTCTGAGCCTCATATTTTCTAGAGTAAGTGGCTAGAGGGTTCATAGCAGTTCCAGATGCATTTGAGTATCAGGGACTCGCCATTGATAGCCATGGTGCCCTCTTCCACCTGCAAACAGAGTAAAATACCTGCTCTAGAGTGTTGTCCAGTTGGCACGCAGAGCACCCAGCGTAGCTTAGTAAGCTCGGTGAACAAGCTCTTTCATTAGAGAATTGGTGACTCAGTGAGTACAGGCAGAGGAGGTTTCTGCTCCCTTGAGCCTGACTCAGGAAGTGTACTGCTGGGAGAAGATGAGGGATGAAGGGTGGAGAGTATAGCTAGGACAAGCCTGGTGGTCATCAGAGAAGGGACCGGAAAGAGTCCAGGATGAGCCAGAAAGAGCAAGAGGAGCATGATTTAAGCTGTGGGGCTGGACTTGAAAGGGCTAAAACATAGCTAGGTATCCTTCTATCTGGAGGCCAGCGAGCCGGTGTGTCAGAAAAGAGGAGTTAAGGGTGATTGAGCAAGGTATTGAGGGTCCCAGATCCAGATCCCAGCCAGCAAGGCAGTGAGGAGAGGGTAGCTGAAGAGCCATGAGCAGGTTGGAGCAAGGTGGTTTTTACTCTGAGGGAGGCAGGGGCACTGGATGCCTGGAGCAGAAATGTGATGACCTGAAGGCGTGGAGAACACTCATTCTTACTCCCAGGGATTCCTGACAACACATATTTACTGGAAAGGGCTCTGAGGTAGAAAAAATTTAAGGGAAATATTTCTTGCCCTTGTGGATTCATAGAATATCTGAACGTAGCAGGTCAGCTTTCCGCTTGAGAGACTTTACCATCATCGTAAGACTCCCCTAGCTTGCTTAGCTGAAAGCTGCTTGCTTCTGTATTCCCAGTAATGTGCAGTTTCACACACAGGGAAGCCCACTCTGCTTTTGGAGCCTCTTAGGAATTTCTCCATGATGGCAAGCCCCTCTTTAGGCTCTTCCTTTGTGAGGCCCTGTGTACCTTGTTCGTCATGCCAGAGAGATGCGGATAGTTCACGGGCTGCACTTACACACCCAACTCACACTCATCCTCACTGCCATTGACTCAGTGTGGACTCATAGCGACCATACAGGACACAGTAGGCCTGCCCTGGCAGTTTGCAAGCCTGTAGCTCTCTGTGGGAGTAGAAAGCCCTGTCTGCTGCCTTCTGGCCCCAGAGCAGTCATGGCTGCTTTGATGAATCACATCACTGTGCCCAGCCCTCTCACCTTTGCTAGAAAGTGAAGAGAGCGATAACTGGTGAGGTTGTTCTTGCTAGGCAGCGTGCAGGTTTGTGCAGTGGGGGACACGAGAAACAAGAGATTGGGCTGAACAGACGTGCGTGCTCACAGCACTTTCTTGGTCCCTGGTGTACAGACCACAGAGGAGAGCAGCTGCCACACGACCACTTCGTCCCTCGTGTCCATCTGCTCAGACCGGCACCTCTTCTCCGGCATCGATGGCGGCACTGGGTTTGCATGCCCTGAGCAGGTGGTGGCTCTGTGGGCCCAGGAGGGCATTCAAAATGGCAAGGAGATTTTGCAGGTTTGGAAATGGATGGCCACAGCTGCTCCGCTGAGAATGGGCTGAGGGTGGGGTGGGAGCCCGAGAGGGTTACTGTGCTTGGCCTCTGCTCTCTGGCTTCCTTACTCCTGCTGCAACAGAGAATCCCAGACAGGGAAATTCTCGGGAAACTTTTCTTTTTGGCTATTAATATATAAAAATTTTAATTTTGAAAGAGCATAAATAAAATACAGAGAAAACAACAGTGATAAAAACACTCTGAAGGTAGGTTTTCATGTATTAGATACTTCCCCCTTTGCCATGCTAACCTTTCAGGCTTGTTGCTTGGACAAGGCAGCACTCCGACGGGCGTTGGAACAAGCACACTTTTGTGGTGGCATCAGAGTCAGAGAAGGTGCATGTATATAGTCAGCACTGACCACTACATAAGGGCATGCATTCTGCCAAGTCCTTTGATCAAAAAAGACCTAGGTGGGAACTGTGCCACTTGGCTCCACAGGCCAGCCTCGCATTCCTGGAAGCCATGGGGGTTTCCTGCCCATGCTCCTCCATTTCTTCTGCAACTGGCCCAGGAGAATAGCCTGGTGTAGCTCTTGCTCTTGGACTTAGTGTCACACTGTGCAGTAGTCAATTTAAAATAAATATAGCAAAGATTCATTTTTAAACATTCATTGTTTCATTCTGTATATGTGGGTGGTAAGATGCACATAACATCTCTTTTTAAGTTTATTTTTCAAAATTCTGAGAGAGAAGGAAGATTTCATTTTCTGTAATACTTTTGACCATGGCTCATGTCCTCTGATACATAATTTTTCTACCAATACAAATCATCAGTGTGTGTGTGTGTAGATAGATAAATAGATAGATAGATAGATAGATATTATGGAGATATGAAATATGTGTCAGGATTCTTTACATATATTACGTTAGGAGTCTCTCCCAGAATTCTTTTAGTTTGAAATGGTAAAAACTCAACTCCAAGTGGCATAAGAAAAAAGGAGAATGTAAAATAAAATAATAATTTATAAATTATTAAGGGTTCATGAGGAAGGGGGCAATGGGGAGGGAAGGGGAGGGAAAAAAGGAAAATGAGCTGATTCCAGGAACCCAAGCGGAAGGCGAATTTTGAGAATGACGAGGGCAACGAATGTATAAGGGTGCTTTACTCAATTGATGTATGTATGGATTGTGATAAGAGTTGTATGAGCCAAATAAAATGATTTTTTTTAAGAAAGAATGTTAGTGGCTTACAGTGGTGGGCAGTTGGCAGAGTTAATTTAGCCACTGCTCTCTGTAAGTGCCTGTATCAGTACCCTTTCATCTCTAACTGCTTCCAAATTTTCCTTTGCTATCAAGTTAATTTCAACTCATCATGATGCTAGGGGGCAGAATGGACTTACCCCTTTGGGTTTCCAAGAATTTAAATCTTTATGGGAATAGATAGCCTCTACTTTATTCCTCAGGGAAATGGGGTGGTTCAAACTGTTGACCTTGAAGTTAACATCTTATTGCATTACCCACCACACCACCAGAGCTCCTTCCAGTGCCCTTAGCCTTGGGCAAAGTCTCCTCTCTATAGCTCCATACAGCCTTTATAATTATTGGGTTTAGGTGGGGGGAAGGGCCCCTCTCTTGCTATTAATCCCCATGAAGTACTATGCATGGAGTCATATTCTTCCTCATGTGTCCCTGGCTCAGGCACAGTGGGATCTCCTATTGACAGCCTAGGAGTTGGAGTGGGGGCGGCCCCAAGAGGAAAAGTCTCAGGCAAATGGGAGAGCCAAGGAAAATGGAGTCTGGAGTCAAATTGTTGAGAGACTTAAACTCATCTTGAATGTCCCTTGGGATTTATTTCTAGAGCCTCGAATTCAGTGTGGATGAGAAGGTGAACCTTCTGGATCTGGCCTGGGCTATCGACAACAAGCTCCTGATGGTCACTGGTGTCATTCAGCAAGCGGCCCTGGCCTCCTACCACCAGGAGCTGAGCTACCTCCAGTAAGAGGCTGGGAGAGGTTGTTTCAAGGCTAGGGGTGTGGTTTGTTCTCAGGGGTCCGGGACTGGCAAGGGTCTGGGCTGCTGCCTTGCCTGCCCCCACCACCCTCTATAGGCAACTTGTGATGGGACAAGGAAAAGGGTCTCTGGTGTAGGGAGAGACGCTTTGCCTCTTCCTAATAGGGCCTAATGAGCAAGGGGCCGCCTACGGTTATTCTTGCCACAGGTCTTGCATACTTGGTGAGAGGCTTAGAAAGCCAGATCTCAAAATCCTAACCTAATCCCCTTAATAATATCCCAAGCAGCTGAATCCAACTTAAAACTTATGTGACTGACATTTTTCTTGCTATTATGGAGGTGCAAATGTTCTCCAGACCAGCCCATGGGGCCCCCAGGCTTAAGCCAATTGACTGAAAGCGCACAAAAAAAAAATTGCTTCTTAGACCTTTTCACTGAGCACAACGTGGCAGTTGGCACCGTGTTCCATTACAACAGAGCTCTGCTTTCACTCAACGGGTTATTCATGTTGTTCTGCTAAATAGATTCACAGGGACAAAAGTTGATAGTATTTTATAGAAAGATAACTTTTCCAACAGTTTTGTTGGCATATAAGTCATGTATCATACAATTCAGTGGTTTAGACATATTTTAAAAGAATTGTGTAGGCGTCACCACAATGAGTTTTAGAATATTTTCTTCATTCTGGTACCCTTTATTATTAACTCCCCATAGCCCCCAGTCTCCCCTGCCACAACCGGAAGGAGCTATTAATCTAATTGCTGTTTCTATAGATCACCTATCCCGGATTTCATATACAGAAAATCCTACAAAACAAAATAAACACCAAAAAACCTCAATTCAAAAGCAAGTCGACAATAATATAAACCAAAACGAATAAAGTCATTTAATGTCAGGATACACCATTAGAGAACCATTCTTCAAAGACTCAAAGACAAGGCTAGCCCGCACTCAACACCATCATGTTGGCTGTTTTTTGTCGTTTATGCAGACCCAGAGTTTGAGGGCCCTGCAACGGTATGTGCTTCTGTGGGAAGCTGACAGAGTAGTAGCTACATTTGACAGTGTCTCCTTCCTGTGGGCAGGGGGCAAATGAAGCAAATGGTGCAGGAGCGAGACAAGGCAAGACAGGACCTGGAGAAGGCTGAGAAGAGGAACCTGGAGTTTGTGACAGAGATGGATGACTGCCACTCTGCCATGGAACAGCTCACGGAACGCAGGATCAAGTAGGTGCCACCGAGACAGCTTCTGGGTCAGAGCCTGGCACAGTAGCCCTCTAGAATCACAGCAGCTGTCCCCAATCTGGTCCCTACACCCTGGCCAGAGGGTGGGTGAAGGACAAATAGCTGCTACCCAAGTGGCAGTGCTATAGTTCTGGTTCATTGAAGGCCTTACTTGAGCCAGTAGAAACCAGAAAATGTGACTTTTTGTTTTGTACCATCAGTCAGGGGCCTCCAGAGTAACACGGTCAGTACGATAGATGGGTGTTCATATGGGTGGAAACATGGAGGGATACACGTGATTCATTTATTTTAGAAAACTGCCTCCTGGTTGTGAGGCTTGGCAATTCTAAAATCCATCGGTCAGATGGCAGGTTGGAGACTGTCTGCAGGATGGCTACGGTCTTAAAACATCCTTCTCCTTCCAGAAACCTTAACGTCTGCTCGGAAAACCTTCAACTTATTGCATAACCCCCCCCCCCACACACACACACACACACACACACACATCATGGATCATGACCTGTTTTACTGAGGACTGACAGGCTTAAATGCTAATCATATGTAATGCCCTCATAGCAATACTAAGCCAATATGTTAATAAGCAGTGGAGCCCCATGGCCTACCCAACGGCACACATGAAATTAGCTATCACAAGACTCCTTGAAAGATGAGGGTACAATAGAAGCATCAACTGAACTCTGGGTGGGGCTGGTGCAGTATGCACTGGCTTCTCATTCTATATGCCTATGGGCTGCAGACATTCGTCTCTACCCTACCTCTACTCTCTTTGCTCAATCCGTTGGACCTGCCCTCAGCTCAAGGAAGACCTTTAACTATTGTTTGTGCTTGTGATGGGTGTTATGTAAGATATTTTTTGCAAACAGCTTCAGGAGTTCAGCAGGTAGCACTCAACACAGCGAAGGTACCCCAACACCTCAGTCTTACCTCTCATCATCCTTCATACTGAACAGTCTTAGGGGGAACTCTGTATGGTATGTTTGGTGATGGCTTCAAGGCCAGAGAAAAGGATGTAAGAAAACCTAGCCACATATATATCCACACTGCATCAGGGAGAAGGTTTTTTTCACCCCTATTGAGAGAAAAGTCTTGGCCAGAGGTGGCTAAACTCAGCTAGTGATTCACCTTCCTGAATCTTTTGTTTACTGAAGGTGCTCTGCTGGAAACAGCTGAGGCTACATGAAATGATCTTCTACATTTCTCTTTCTCTCATACTGGCTCATGCCAGAAGTCAGAACACTGGCTGCCTGCTCCCTGGTCTGTCTTCCTTCACTGGTGGGCAAGATGTCTGTGGGGCATGCCCTTTTAGAATCCTGCTTCCTTGCCCCTAGCCCCTTGCCCTTTGGGTAAGCTGAGTCCTTTGGTCTCCTCATCTCTAACCTGAGAATGGTAATGAGCCCTGTCTAGCATGGAGGGATGACCAACACAATATGTCGAGCTTCCTAATTCTGATGACTGTGCATAGGCCCAATCATGTGCCTCAGGAAACAGAGAGAGTGAGAGAGACGTCATAAATGATGCAGAGTCCTGGCGTGGTGAAAAGGTTGGCCCCTTGGCACCTTGCCTCTGTGTGGGGTCATGTTCTCCTGGAAGGACCAGCAGTGAATGTGGTGTCCAGTGTCTGGTCCCTGCCTTCAGAACACTCATACTTTCTATCAAACAGGCGGCTATAAAGCCTAAAACTGTCAGTAGATATACAATCTTCCAGAAGGCCAGGCCATGTGTGACACTGGGGAGGTAGTTTAAGGAGGTGTCCCAAAAGGTACCCTCAGTCTCTCCTTTGTGGGTATTGTAGACACCTGGAGCAGGGATACTGTGGACAATTGGCCCTGCTTCGCTCAGAGTTGGAGATGGAACAAGAGCTGCTCTGGCAGCAGACCAGCATGCAGAGGGCTAGGCTGGAGGAGGACCTTGAAGCCCTGCACAGGGAGGAAGCCTGCTTGCAAGAGAGGCTATCATTGGTGCTAAAGGTATGAGGGTGCTATACAAAGAAAATGCATGTGCACAAAGCTGGGAGTACATAAAGCTTGATTTTCTCCTCACAACTGTGTTCCCTGACAATTGCCCCAGCCAGCTCTAGGGTAGTATAGCTACTTCGTGGCTATTGCCTGCAGCTCTGAGCTGGTAGATAGGGGCCAGGGAAGGTCTGCAACAGCATCTGGCACGCCTGCATCCCCAGAGACCAGGAACATATTGTGGCTTTAGCAAAAAAAAAAAAAAAAGCCAGGACCTGAAGCTCACCTAGCAGGAGCCCCACTGTATTTCCAGGAGCTGAGAGGTTCATGGGTGTGTGCCACCCAGTCCTTACCACAGCCGGCACTTGATCCCCAGGGATTACTTCTCAGGAGAGACAGGAAGGCCCTGAATCCCTGTCTTAGTTGTGAGGCCTCTGGGGAGAGGATGGCATAGCAGGTGAGAGGCAGAAGTAGCTGAGCTGACTGTCTCGGTGGACTTTCTTCCCAGTCCTTTTTGCACTCCAGCCTGCCTGCCTTCTCCGTTTTCATCTTGGCTCCTTTTTTCTCTCCCTTTCTACCTGTCCTCCCTCCCTTGATGTCTGTCTCCCTTACTCCAGCTCCTGGCTTTTCAACCCTGCGGAGCACTCAGCAGAGCCTTACCTCTTAGTTATACACTGTGTCTCAGAAGTAATTCCACATCCTTCTGATTCGTCATTGCAGCTTTCAAGTGTCTGTAAACACTGGACTTTTCCCTGACTGGATATATGGACTGCATTGATGTTATTTCAGATCTCTTATTTAGAAGTACACCCTGAAATCATTTGTCTCTAATCTTCTTTCCTAGCTTATTGCTGTTGAGCTCTTGAAGTGGGAGAAGTAGCGGCAGTGGGAAAGCACTGGGCACTTCAGTGTCTGCATGTCTGGCTTAGGAGCTGGTCTACTAAAGAAATGTTATGGGGGCCACCACGCACCTCCTCTGGCTACACACAGAAGAGGAGACTCCAACACCAACCCAATGCCAATTGGCACAGGGCAGAAGTTAAAGATGCCTCCCCCCACCATCTTTATGCTATTCTAACGCCAACCATCCCTAACCTTCCCATAACACTCTTCTTAGCTAGATTCGGTCATTTATTTCAGTGACCACATACAATTCACAGACAATATTCACAATTATCGAGTTAATCAGGGAAATGTTAATGATACAGGTCTTTTGTCTACAATACCATGCTGATAACCACCTCTTTCTCTGGTCCCAGGCCTCTCAGTTGCATAGTCCCTTGGCTTCTGCTTTGTTCCATGGGCCAGGAAGCCTACCACTCTGCCTCGTGGTCTCAGTGTTGCTCCTTGCTCTGTCTCATGTGCTCAGTGCCAGGGCTTCTGCTGCCTCCACGACTTACGGCATGGATCTCACATGTGCCCCACTGATGGCTCTTATTTCTTGATGGACACAGGATTCTCTCTCTCTGCTACTGAGATGCCGTGCAAGGGCATCACTGTCCGACCCATCTATGAGTGTTTCACATACCTGATTTGCCTAGTCCCACCCAATTATTTGATGAGTGTTACAAAGATATGGATAGAAGAGCCCTTTGGATCATTTCACTTCACCCCGGGCTACCTTTTGGCTCTTCTAGACATTGCTCCTTTAATACATGAAGAATTGCCTCCTGCCCACTGACATCTAGGATTTGTTTTCACAGTCGTGGTGACCCTGCTAACAGTCACTCGTACTTCAGTCATATCATCAAACCAGCATCTTCTCCTCGCCTCCTTTTACCTGAGCCCATGGTGAAAAGAGGACACTCTTCAATGGGGACTTTCCCTTGACTTGTTCTTTTTCTTTTCTTTTTCATATTGATACTAATACACCCATAAAAACTGGTAAACCAGCTACTTCATTACCACTCCCTATTTTAGATATCCCATTGCTAAATTGTCAATCCCTAACAACCAGTCCTCTGAGGAGACAAGCAAATTTTTGATCAGAAGAATCTTTATTTATGATTTAAACTTTGAGCATCTGTTTCCATAAATATAATCCAATCCAGGGAAAGCCATCAAATTAGAGCAATGTATGCCAGATCATAGTGTCAACATTTATCTTGTCATTCATTTGGGTTCTGGTCAACTCAGCCCTAGAATCCAAGGTAGATCAAATAGGTACCAGTATCAAGCTTGGGAGTTCACACACACCTCCCTGTACTTTAGATTAACTGGCCAATTCATATATTCTCATCAACCCTAACTCCCCATGGCCTAGGTCCTGATCATCAGCTTTATAATTCACAACTCATGAAATCTCCCAATGTCTTCCCCTCTTCACTCACATTTTCAAACTTCAGACCAGCCAGCCCCTCTCTCTCATCTCTAGCTTCTGGGGCCAGATCAGCAGGTGCCAATAGAACATGCCAAAATGCAGGCTGTGTCATCAGTGCGGCAGTTCCACCACTCCCACCCAAGTGGACCCAAGTGTCAGCACAGTGAGCGTACTAGGCTGCCGCCAGCTCCCTTAACTTCAGTCTGTCAGGAGCCATTCTCTGAGAGGAACACACTTCTCCCTGCTAAGATGACTCTAAAGGCAGGCAGCTCAAAATTCAAAAGGCCAAACCGATTTTTCTCCTACTCATTCTTTCAGTTGTTCTGGGTGGATCTGCATGTCTTTGCAAATAAGTGCAAAAGTACTGGTAGCAAAGGTTCTGGGTGAGGCTTCCATCCACACTGGTGAGAGCTTTCACTGCTCTCTCCAAACCAAACCAAACCAAACTCACTGCAGTTAAGTCAATTCTGACTCCCATTCAGCCTATAGGGCAGGGGGTAGAGCTGCCCTTGTGGGTTTCTAAGATTGTAACTCTTTACAGGAATAGAAAGCCACATCTTTCTCCCATGAAGTGTCTTGTGGTTTGAACTGCTGAACTTGCAGTTAGAAGCCCAGTGCGTAACTACTACACCAACAGGCCTCCAATACTCTACTTGGACTTAAAACAAAAACCCATTTCTTCAGGGAAAATTCCTAACTCCCCTTTTAACAAATCCAATAAGAATAGGCTGAATGTGAACATACAAGCTCTCTGTAATCATAAAACTGAGTATTTGTTTCTATCGCACATGATACCTATTTATAACACTAGTCAGGAGAAACCTCTATCCAACAGTCAGCTAAACACATAAACCCAAATACATCATCCTTTTAAAAACACTCAGTTCAATGTTCTTTTCTCCACCCAGATTATCCCATTCGTATGTCTACGGACTTGGGCCTCTGTTAGGGTACATCCAGGAAACCCTGGCCTTCTTATTAACTGTTTTGTTTAACCAGCCTGGTATTTCCTTCAGGCCACTCCAGAGCACTTTCACGCCCTTGACACCTCTTACATTTCTTTCAAGCACTGCCATTGTTTTAGGTAGGTACCATCATGTAGGTTTCGACCTTATGCATCTATGCCAGGTTCTGCAATATCCTCACAGTTTTTCCCGTTGAGCCTCCTGTTGCAGCCATGGTACCAATCGATCGCATCGAGAGCCTTCCTCTTTTTCACTGTCCCTTTGCTTTATCAGACATAATGTCTTCCCCAGGGGCTGGTCTTTCCTGACATGTCCAAAGTGTGCCCATCTTAGACTCTTAAGGTGCACTATAGCTGTATTTCTTCCAAGACAGATCATTTTGTCCTTTCAGCAGTCCATAGTAAGAATAACCAAAGGAATAATCTAAGAATCAAAATTTTCACTTCCCTTACCCTGACCTTTCTTTTGTAAAACCCCATGCTTTCATGAGCCTGGAGCCATTGCAGTTAATTCCACTCTTGACACCAACTGATGAAATGCCGTACGTCTGACCTCCTAGCTACACGAAGGGGGAGATTCCAATGCCACACCAGCCCAAGCTAATTGCCACAAGGCAGAATGCCTTGACCCTCTATCCTTTTTTTACCCTTATCTGATACCAACATCCCTCAGTTGGCACGCTACCTCTCTGTTGGGTTCAATAATGTATTGCAACGTCTTCAAAAAAACTTACAGGCAATGTTCATGGTTATAGAATTGCTTAAGGAAGCTAACCAGTTACAGAACGTTAAGGAAACAGGTTTTTTGGTCTGCATTGCCTCTTCTCACCCACGATGGTAGGCATCTCTTTCTTAGTGTTGCACCTCTGCCCTCTACCTCATGAGCTTAGCACTGCTCCTTTGCTTTGTCTTCTGTTCTCAGTGCCTTGGCCTCTGATACTTCTGGTGCCTCCACTACTTCAGGCAAGGATCTTACATGTGCTCACTCCTGGTGTTTCCATCTTGATTAACATGGAATGTTTCTGTCTGCAACTGTTATCATTCACTCTTATATACACAGTGCAATGGGAAAACCAACAAATTCCCTCAGTTAGCATTTCACATACCCTATTTGCTTGATATGGCCCCAAAATTTGGTGGGAGTTACAAAGACATGAATAGAAAAGCCATTCCAAGTAATTTCACTTCAACACAGCTGCCCTCACACCCTCCACCACTACAGGAACTCTTTCAAGGAAAAGCAGCTTGCCTCCCTGTAACACCTCTCCCTTATGGAAAGGTGAGAAACTTACCATTGCGTCATTGCTTGCGTTATATAGCTATTAAACCACTGGCCTGAATCTTTTAGGAAAACAGTCGATTGCAGAAGGAGATCTTTGAAGTTGTGGAAAAGTAGTCAGATTCAGAGAAGCTGGTGCTGAAACTGCAGAATGACCTTGAGTTTGTGCTGAAGGACAAGGCAAGTGCTTCTGCTTATTCTGAGTCTTTCAACTAGAATCATGGTCAGTAGTGTGGGCCATGTCTTGAAAATGATACTTGGGTGATAGAACTTTGGTTTTTTTCCTTACAAAAATCCTGTAATGGAGAGAAATCTATATAATATCTTTTTCTTTCCCCTTTTCATGACAAGTCACTGTGACCTAGTGCTACCCCGCGTAGTATGGCCTCTGTACTGATAAAGCCAGGACCCACTAATAGTACTTGGGATTAGCCAGAGAGGCCAAAGGAGCACTTAGAGCGTGGTGCCATCATATGTCATCTACCCTAAGGACGTTGCTGGGAAGGGAGAAGTTGCACCAGAGACAAGGCAGAAGTGCATCCCAGCCACCACAGGCTCCGGGTCCTAAGAAAACGCTGTTGGTGGCAAGACCTTTTAAACAAGTTTGAAAGTAGGTAGACTGGATGCTTTTTTCTAGAGCTACTGGAAAGTAGAAGTTAGATTCCCAGAAGGAAAGTGAGGAGGTGGCCCCAGGAACCTGGCCCAAGAGGACCTGCCTTACCATTCTCTGTATTGTTGCTTTCTTTCTGGGTCTGACATCAGCTGGAACCAGATGGCACTGCACTCTTCTCTCAAGAACAGTTCATGGCGATCCTGAAGGAGTATGAATTCAAGTGCAGGGTATGTGCCAGGGAAGTTTGGGGGGCTGGGCCGGGGGGGTTCCCTCACCATCCTCAGCTCTACTGCACTCACTCTTTTGACTGCTGTGAGCAGTCACATATTAATCTTGTATTGGGTCTTACATGCCAGCATTTTGGTTGTTGGTACCCAAACCTTCACCTTTGCTCATTCCCATCCTCTTCCCCAACCATTTCTACACTGGGGCAGGGTCAAAGCTTATGGGGAACTTAGGGTTTTCTCTAAAAGCATGACCCTCTGGCTGCATCAGCAGGTCTCTAGACCTCTTGTGCAAAAAAGTCCAAAGAACTCTACTTCTTGTCTCATTGTACCTGCTAAGAGGGTGGTGTTCAACCATTAGAATGGACAGAACTGTAGGTGACCAGTGTCTGTGTAGCTCAACCTAGCTGATGGCTATGAGAGTGGCTGAGGTTTGAGCAGGCCATGTTCAGGCCCTCCTTTTGGAGGTTGAAAGAGGAGACCACTGAGAGTATCTTCTTGAAGAGACCGGGCTTCTACGTTTAGCCTTGATTCTGCTGAAAAGCCTCTAATTTGATGACGTCTACTTGCTGCGTGTGGAAGGTCAACTTGATATCTAAAAGTGGCCTCATGTTATAGCCACAAGAATGTCCCAAGAAACCAGGCCCAGTGCTCCAGACTTGACGGCTGCTATTCTTCTACTGTATATCTTTCTTTAAAAACAAAGTTGTTGTGTGGGTGTTTTTTAATCATTTTATTGGGGGCTCTTACAACTCTTGTTACAATCTATACATCAATTGTATCTGACATATCCGTACATATATTCTGTCTTTCTTTTATAGACATTTACTTTCCATGGAGCCCTTGGGATCAGCTCCTCTTTTTTTCTCTCCCTTCTCCTCCCCCAACCCCAACCCTCGTGGCCCCTTGATACATTGTAGATTGTTAATTATTTTCAAATCTTACTCCGACCGCCATCTCCCTTCCCTTCTAGTTTCTGTTGTTCTCCCCCCTGACTGGGGGTACGGGATTATATGCTATTCATTGCTATTGGTGTCTCCTCTCTCCCCACTTCGCCCCCCTTCCCCCTACCCTTTTGTTGTCTCTATTCCCATTCCTGTTCCTGGTTCCATGTGTCGTGAGTTTTATCTCTTGCCTATGCCTATGCGCATGCTCCCGTCTAGTCTAGATTGGGAAGCGGCACTGAGGTCGTGATAGCGGGGAGTGAGAAGCTGTTGAACTCATTGGAGTACAGTCCTTCATAGTACTGTGCAATTACCCTTTTGATTTTATTAGGGTTCATTGTAATGTCCCTTGTTTCATTCCTCATCCTTGCTATTGAAATTTGTTCCTTCCTTTCTTTGGTTAGGTTTTCCATGGTCTTTTGATTCTGTTAATCCTTTCAAAGAACCAGCTTTTAGCTGCATTTCTTTTTTCCATAATTTTCTTGTTTTCCCTTTCATGAATCTCAGCCCTTTTTATTTTTCTTTTGCAATTTGTAGGATTATTCTGCTGACTGCTCTAATTGGTGTAAGTTTTGTGTCAGCACATCAATCATACGTCTCTTTCTTTTTCATGTGCTTACATATTACTATCAGACTTTCTCTGATAGCGGCCTTTGCTGTCTCAAAGGTATTGGTAACTGTATTCTCATTGGTTTCTAGAAATTTTCTAATTTCATATCTTTCTGAGCCAGTAACCACTCCTTTTGCAAAAGAGAGTTATTTTTCTTACAATTTTTTCCCTTGTTTTCTTCATCATCCTTCTGTCGATTTTCAGCCTTATGTTATAGTGGTCGGAGAGAGAAGTCGGTATGGTCTCTTTATGTTTGAATTTACACAGATTCAACTTATGTCCCAGCATGTGGTCTATCTTTGAGTATGTGCCATGGGGGGCTTAAAAAGAATATGAGGGTGTTTTTGCATTTTGGTGGAGCGTTCTGAAAATATCTATCAGGTCAAGTCATTTAATCATAATGTTTAGATCTGTTGCCTCCTTGTTAAGCTTCTTTCCTTGTGATCTTTCTCAGAGAATGGTGTATTAAGGTCACCTACTATAATTGTTAGCCTGTGATTTCTTTTATCATCTTTTGGAGTGTTTGATAAATTTTGTGGACGTCGCGTTGAACATGAATATATTTATTATGTTCACTGGTTCTTCATCTACTGTTCCCTTGAACATTATATAGTGCCCCTACCCCTTATGTCTTGTTATGGCTTGTACCTTGGGAACTATTTTTACAATCTGAGGTTAGGATTGCAACCTTTGCTTTTTTTTGAATGGCCGTTTTCTTGGTATATTTTTCTTCAGCCTATTTTTGTCTGTAATCATAAGATGTGTATCCTATAGGTAGCAGCCCAAGGGGTTGTGTTTTCTAAGTCAGGCTGCTAACCTCTGCCTTTTATTGGCTGAGTTCTGTCCATTGTTATTCAGGGTTATTATATCCAGCTGTGGACTCTGTGATGTCATCTTGTACCTTTTGTGTTGAATGTTTTCCTACCTCCCTTTCTTATCAGTGTGTTGTCCATTTGTGTGTGGTTCATTCTGCCTTTCTTTGCCACTGTTATCTTGGGGGCTCTTTACTCTTTGTTTACATCTGGGTGGAGTTGTTTTATGTGGCAGTCTCTTGTTTTTGTTTGGTGAGTGATGTTTTTCTGCCCATACCGGTTAGATAAGGATCTTTTGTAGGGCTAGTTTCTTTTATCGTAGTCTTTGAGTTTTTCCTGTCTGGGAAGACTCTAACTTCTCCATCTATCTTGATAATTTGGCTGGATAGAGTATTCTTGGGTTTGTGTTATTTTCTTCAATTTCTCCTCTTCACAGTGTCCGCTGATTGGTCTCAACAGACTCTTGTTTGAGTTCCTTTATAGGTAACTGTTTCTATTTTCCCTAGCTGCTCTTATGAGTCTGTCCTTTTCCTCTAAGTTGGATAGAATAGCTGTTATATGCCTTGGTGATTTCTTCTTGGGAATTCAGTCCAGCTGGTGTTATTTTGGCCTCCTGAATAGTTGCCTAGTTTTCATTTATTAATCTGGAGAAGTTTTCCCCTAAGAATTTCTACACTATTTATTATGCCATTGACTCTTTTGTTGTGCCTTGTTCAGGTAGTTCAATTATTCAGATGTTGTTCTTCATAGCATCAAACATGGCTCTCAGCTTTTCTTCAGTTTCTTTGATTATCTTGGCTAACTGCCTTTCCCATTTGCTGAAGTCTGCCTGTTTATCCTCTAGGCCACTGGTGCAATTCTCTGCCTCATCAAGTCTTTTGGAGAAGTCTGTGAATTCACTACTGGATTTGGTTATCTTGTCCCTGAGGTCTTTTATTTCCCTTTGGTGCGTGGCCTTTATCTCCTCTATCATTTCATCCTTTTTTTATATTGCTTCCCTCATATTCTGTATAACTCCAAGCAGAAATCCTGAAGATTGCTTTCTGTTTGCAGATCAATGTCTGCTTCTACTATACATGTCATTATGTTCAGGACTTCTGGCATTGCCTTTTGTTTCTCCTGTTTTTTCATTGAGGTTTTTGTGGCTGGTTGCTGTTTGTGTTGTGTTGTTTTAGAAGAGCCTGGTGCCATTTTTCAGAAAGTCAACAAGCACTGGTCTCCTACTTTGGAAAACTCATTGGAGTGCGTCATTGAACTGCCTGCAGCTAAATGTACTAGGTCAGGCTACCACTTTTTCCTCCTGTGGTTTTACTCCTTACCTAGCCAACCCGTATCCTGTTATTTAGAGGTTACGTTGGATGGTCCTCTCATGGGACTCTGGTTGGGTGATTGTGGACTGGGGAGGATGACACTGCACTGGATGATCTTACAGGAAGCCATGGTGGTGTGGCCCACAGCGGCTTGGAACACCTCAGGGGAAGTGCGGGGGTGCTTCCTGCAGCGGGATTGCCACATAGTGTTGATGGGTGTGCCCACTTTAGTGTAGAGCACTGCAGATAACAGACGGAATTGTTCTAGTAGCAAGATCTCCCATATAGGTCACACAGATGCTCCCACAGCAGTATGGCACACTGGAGAGGGCTCACACAGAGCTGTCTTAAGTTGTGTAAAGCACGGCAGCAAGTAGGAGGAAGTTCCCTCAGCCATGTGGGACCACAGAGGACGGGGAGGGGCCCAGGGACCCTCCCAGCCACATGGTGCACCGTGGAGGGTGGTTGGGATTTCCATCATCTGCTTACAGGGCTTTGGAGGGTTGATGGGAGTTCTCCTAGATGTTTTAAGGGGAGATTCCCCCATTTGAGGTGTGGCAGAAGACAGGCAAGATTTCCCCAGCTGCTTGTAAGGCTACAGAGGGCAAGTGGGCAGGAGCTGCCCCAGCTGAGTGGAGGATGGATGCAGTTGCTCTAGGCAAAGAGCAGTGACCTGGAGCCCAGCAGTGACATGTGAAAGGAAAGACAAGAAAGAAAAAAGACCAGGTGGTGGGTACCGAGGCCAATTAGACTGTGGAAGAAGGGAGAGAGAAATAACAGCCCCAGTCACCTGACTGTGGGGCTGGAGGGGTTTAAACCCTGCTGAAAGGCAGCAGTAAGCTGTGGTTGTGTTGAAGTTAAGCCTTTGTGCTGGCCAAGAGAGCTCAGATCCAGCCGAGACTGTGGCAGGGGAAAGGCTAAGCCATAGCCAACCTCTACAGTAGTAGCCCAAACCCCACAGCTCTTCAAGACCTAGTGTCTGCTCATCTTTAAGATGCTCTGCCTGTGACCCAGAAGAGTGATATTTCCCTCTCAGTGACTCTCCTCCACTGATTTCTGCAGAGTCCCTCTGGAATGCTACTCCATCACCATCTTGCCACACAGACCTATTCATCTTTTTCTTATTGAAGTGTTTCAATTACGTATATCATTGCCAAAATCTTTTTCCTAATCTGTAGATAACATTTTTACTTTTTTGATGAAGTTTTTGTTTTACTTTTCTTAAGTCCCAGACTTCAATTTTGTCTTCTGTTACGTGTGTATCCTTCATTAATATTTGACATTTTGTGTATCCCCTGCAATAGCACTCTTAAGTTTGTCCATGTTTTCTCATTGATTTTCTGGTATTTATTTTTAGATATTTGATCCATATTATATGTTTTTGTGGGGGTGTGGGGCATTAGTCTTATTTAATTATTCTGCAAGTCGAAATCCAATTTTTCCTGCACCATTTGTTAAAGAGACTCATCTTTATGTGGTTATTGTAAATGGTATTGATTCCTTGTTTTCTTTTCCGGAGTTATCTTTGTTAGTATGCAAGAATCCTGTTGATTATTATATGTCAATTTTGTTTCCTGCCATGTTGCCAAATCTTTTTATATTTTCTAGCAATATTTTTGTTGAGCCTTTGGTGCCTTCTATGTATAGAATCAGATCGTCTGCAAATAGTGACAGTTTTACTTCTTTGCCCATTTGGATTTTTGAAACTTCTTTTTGTGTCCTGATAGCTCTGGCTAACTTCCAGTACAATGTTGAATAAGAGTGTTAATAAGGAGCATTGTTGTGTAATTCCATCTGAAAGAGGAATGAGTGCTTTCAGTTTCTCCCTATTGAGTAAGATGCTGGCAGTTGGTTTTTCATATATGTCCCTGATTTCATTGAGAATTTCCCTTCGAATCCTATTTTTTAGTATTTGTATCTAGAATGGCTGTTAGATATTATCAAATACCTTTTCTGAATCAATTGAAATGCTCATGTGGTTGTTTTTCTTTTTTATATGGTAGATCACATTCATTATTTTTCTCATTTCAAACCATCTTTGCATCCCTGGAAGCAATCTCACCTGCTGTGGTTCTTTTGCTTAGCTTTTTGATAGATTGTTGGATTCTGTTGGCCAGGATTTTGAGATTTTGCCCCTATATTCATAAGGGATATTGGTTTACAGTTTTGTTTTGTTTGAAATATTTATTTCTGTTGACAAATAAATGAAATTTTGTCTTAAAGCATGGTGCAGCATGGGTAACAATGTTCACTCACGGTACTCACATGTGGGTGTATCTGCATGTGGGCGGACCCACCTAGAGACAGATAGAGGAGCGGTGTCTTGGTTCCTAAGAACATTGGTAACACAGAAAAATATGAGAAAAAAGACAAAAAGGATGGTAATAGAAATAAATTAATAAAAATATCTATTAAAGGCAACAAAAGAGAGACAATGGGAAGAAAACATAAAATTTAAATTTACAAGACATATTTTTGTTTTAAATTCTATACCATTGGCTAAATTAACTACACTATCAATAAAATTGCCTTATGCCCAAGGGGATGATTGATAATGTTCTCTAACAGAAAATAACAATTATATCTCTGAGGTGAACCAGAGCCAGATGAACCATAAATATGTGAATGGATTTTGAGCTTGCACTTAATTCTAGCCTCAATCTAAGTACAATTAGTTCTTAAGAAATGGCCCTATTTGATGCTCGTCCTCATGAAGAAATCACTCAAGACATGAATGCTATAGGAAAGTGTAATGAAGAAACTAGATGGTGCCCACCTATCAGAAAAAAATAGCATCTGGGGTCTTAAAAGCTGGTCTTAAACAGCCATCTAAGTGAGGGATCAACTAAGTCCATGTGGAAGAAGCACACCAGCCTGTAACATCCTAGGATTTTAACTCATGAAATTCAAATCTGAAGGAGGGAATGATATCAGCTTCAATTATGAACACCTGGTTTTAAGGTTGTGGATAACATTTGCAAGCTCTGGGGAATCCTCTCTGACCAGAGCCATGGGATGTGAACAGCCCTGTTATCAGACAGATAGCATTGTAAAATTGGTTATTACAGATGTATTTAAGTTAAAATTTATACATCTCCCTTTTGACTCATTTTAAATATATTCCAGTTCTTTTAACCTCTGCTTTCTTTTCTAGAGCTTTTTTAATCTGTTTTCTTTGTTATTGTTGTTAGGCTTTTAAAAATACATTTTTCTGTATATGAAATCCAGGATAACTGAATCTATATAGACAATGGTTTTGGGGGCTGTGGCAGGGGAGGTTGGGGGAAATAACATGAATACAATAAAGAAAAAATGTTCTAAAATTGATTGTGGTGATAATGATTATTACAATTTATCTTAATATAATTGAGCTGTTGTATGACATGTGAGTCATATGCCAATAAAAGTGTTTTTGTAAATGAATTAAAACAATTTTTCCAAGCTGTTCTCAGCCTGCTAATTGTTTCTGTCTTGGAAATTTCAACGACAATATGTTCCAGTGTTTTCTTTTGGGATCTGTGGTGTTTTGGGTTCTCTCTGCTTCCTGGAGAATTATTTTCTCCTCCTCTGTTCTGTTAAGGAAGTATTATTCCGGAATTTCTTATATGGATAGAATCCCACTTCATTCTTATGTTTTCTTCAGATTCTTTTGTTCTTTTAGCTGATTGTATCACTCATAAATTGGAGTTAAGAGATATGCCTTCAAACTCACCAATTCAGCTTTCCATTTCTTCAATTCTCTTACTCTGTTCTTCTAAATTGTTGCCTAATTCTCTTATCTTAATATTTTCTGCATTTCTTTTTAGAGGTTTTTGTTGAAGATATCTAGCTTTTCTATTCTGACCATTGTTCTCGCAAACTCTTTGTTGAAAGTACATGACAACATTTTTCTGAATTCAATTTATGATAGTTTCAGAGCCTGTTCTTTTTAAGAAAATTCCTTGAGATCTGAGTGTTGTTCATTTGTTAATCCTTCTTCTGATGAATCAGGAGTGACTGCTGCCACTGCAGCATCGTGGCCGGGTATTACGGTTGGGAGGGCTGCTAGATTTTGTGGGAGTCGATGACTTTGTTGAGTAGTGCCAGAAATGAATAATAGAAGAGGGACGGGGGAGGGAAAAAAGGCTTTGGGCAGTAAAAGGCTGTACTAAGAAAAGTTGGGAGGGGGAGGAACACTGTACTTGAGTGTATTCTTCCCTAAGGCCAAGAGCTTCTTAACATAGTCCGTCAAAGCACAGGCAATCTTCAGGAAAACCATCATGGTGCCAAGTTTGTCCTTGGGATAGCCTAGGCTGGTCCTTTGGGACCTATGCTCCGGGAACTGTGCAGGCCAGCTTGCTTGGAGAGCTGGAAACCACATGGGACCTGCGTGCTTATTACACGTGAAGCTTTGGACCCTGCTCACAATGATAGTCTTTGAGGAGTGGAGCTGGGTTGCTGTAGCCAGCAGTGCAGAATGGAGCTACAGATGGGTAGCAGGAGACCACTGGGCGCCTCTTCAGTGGACCTGCTCTTTCCTTCCCTTCTCTGCTTGCTCCCACAGTCTCTGATATATGGAAGCCTCCTTTTACTTCACTTTCAAGCCATTGTCTGAGATCACAGGCCACCTGTCTTTTCTTAGGGCCTAGTCTATCCTGGTTGTTACATAAGGATCTACCTGTGTGTATGTGTTCAGTTGGACATGTTCTAGTCCCCTTTCTTTAATATTTTTAAAAGTTTCTATAGAACTGGTGTCAGCACTTCTGAATTTTTTATGAAATATCCCAGTGAAGCCATCTTGCCATTGACTTTTCTTTTTATATATATTTTTGGCCTTTTTTGAAGGGGTGGAGCAGGGGGTTAATCACATTCTGAATTGCTTATTTCATAATTACTCTGCTTAAACCTATTTCTATTCATATTAGTTTAGGTATGTCGTATATTTTCAGGAATTTGTCCCATTCATCTGCACTTTCAAATCTGTTGCAGTTCTTTTTCATAGTGTTATGATTCTTTATTCAATGAATATGTTGTGTTGTCTCCAGATTCATTTCTTTTGATTATTTGCCCTCCACCCCCCCCCCCCCAGTATATCCAGTAGTTTGTTTCAGTGATCCTTTTCAAAGAACCAACTTCTGGTTTGATTGATTTTTTTCTGTTGTTTAACTGTATTCTATTGCATTTCTTTCTCACTGGTATTTATTATTCATTTCAGCTAGTATCTTTGGCCTCTTGCTCTTCCTTTCCTTTTTGTTCAAGTTTTCATTTAAACAATTGATTTTCATCCATCTTTTTAAATATGGGCATGTATTGCTATGAATTTCCCTCTGAGAATGGTTTGTGCTGTGTCCCAAAGGATTTGGTATGTTGTGCTTTCCTTTATATTTGATACCAAGTATATTTTTATTTCACTTTTAATTTCTTACATAGAGAAATTGTTTTCTAGTCGTACAATATTTAATTTTGGTATAATAATAATTATTCATTTTTATTCTTCCTGTGATTGATTTCTTACTTCATACCATTATGGTCAGAAAGTATGCTTTGTATGATTTTAATGTTTTAAAACTTGAGATTTGTGGCCTAATCTGTAGTTGGTTCTGGAAAAATTATCCTGTGAAAATGTCTGCTGATGATGGATGGAGTGTTCTAAGTTAAATTGGCTTATGATTTTCTTTATGTTCTTAATGTCCTTATTGATTCACTTTTTAAATGTTCTGTCGAGAACTGAAATTGAAGGTTTCAAATCTACAAATATTAATAGCGGCACTGTAATTTTTTTTCTTTGATATTAGTGTTTGTGTCATGTTTTTGGACAGGTTAGGTGAATATATGCTAATAATTGTTGTATCTTCTTGAAGTATTAGCCCTTTTATTATGTAATAGCCTTTATCAGTATGACCACACTCCTTTTTTTGGGTGCTGGTTGCACGGAACATTTTTTCCATCCTTTATTTTCAGTCAGTTTGTGTCCTAATGTGAATGTGTGTTTTGTGTAGGTAACAAAAGATGAATCATGTTTTTTATCCAGTCTATCACTCTGCCTTTTGTGTCAATATTTTGGCTATTTACATTTTCTTCATTCTTTTAGCTAATTGGGTTTTGAGTTTCTTTTATCTGGTTTCTCTTTTTATCAATTTTCCTGTTATTTTTTGTATTTAGCATCTTTTGTTATGAGCTTTAATTCCTCTTTACATATTCTCTTAGTGGTTACTACAAATATTATACTATACAACATGCAATTACAGTAACATTTAGCATGCAATCAACAATGAATGTGAAATATTAAGTATTCCTGGTTTACTGTTCCCTCTCCTTTTTCTGTTGGTGAACCTCCAGTGACAGTAATGTACACCCTACATCCAGTAGTCGTAATATGTACTTATTTTCTGAGATCTCTGTCTGACTCCTTCCTCCCCCTTTGTGTACATTTGAGTGTTTGATTAATGTTCTTTCCTTTCCATTTAGAAAACTTCCTTAAGTACATGTAGGGCTGGTCTGGTATTGCCAAATTCCCAAGGCTTCTGGTTATTTGGGACTCTTCTTCCCTGTTTCAAAGAAATGCCTTGACTTAGTGCTTTTCTGTTGTTTCCTTTTTAATTAAAGTAGGGCGATGCCATCTATCGGTTGGCGTGTGTCACATATTGGTATAAGGAGCCCTGGTGGTGCAGATTGGTGTGATACTGCTAACCACAAGTCAGCAATTCACATCCATCTTTCTCTGTAGGGGAAAGATCAAGCTATTGCTCCCATAAACATGTACGCTCTCAGAACTCTAGGGTAAAAAAAGAAACCAAGAAACCATGGGGAGCAGTTTTACTCTTCCCATAGGGACACGAACAGTCAGAATCAACTTGAAGGCAGTGGGTTTTTACCTGTTGTTATGGAATTAAAGAATTTCCGATTTATTACCAAAGGTTTATAATTCATTACTGTGCTTAGATTTCTGGTGTTCAAATTGTGCCAGACAGGTCAACCTATCTGCTAAGTTTTTGCACTGCACCATCATTGTTTTGGTTGTTTTATTACGTGGTTCCTGAGATACTCCAGATTTACCTTGTACATTGCTGCCATTTACCCCAGAATCTGCCATTTCTCCAATGACTGCCGGTTCATTTGACAAGAGAATGATTCTTGAGGTCGATTAGGTTACCAGATGGGCTCATTGCTACAGGGATATCCTTGCTTGTTGGCTGAACTCAGTGTCTTACACTCATTCTACAGAAGGAGAAATAGCATGACCTTTCCCCCTGCGTAGCGCCCATTCTTTTCCAAATTTTAGCGTAAAGTTTCACTGTAATTTACAATGCATATTGCAAAGCACAACAACCATGCTTCTTCCCTTTGTCGCTGAATTTTCCTCCAATTTAGCTATCATTTTAACTTTCTTTCTCTTTCTCTCAGCTGGTAATCTTTGTTTTCTCGATGAGGCTGCCCTTGGCAAATATAAGATTTTAGTCAGATCGCTTTCAGTGGCAGTTTTTACTGCTATTGTGGACACTACAATGGATTTATCAAATGTTCTTTCTCTTTAAGCATCATTTCAGCTTTTTCTTTTTTTTCCCAACTGTCCATCTTGATTTTCCTGGTGAGGCTGCCTTTGATAAAAGGAAATATAAGATGGTAACCCGCTATCTTTGGTTTGATACTTTTTTCTGCTGTGTATTTTGCTGGACACCATAATGGCTTTCTGTGGCCTCTGTAAGAAACCCAGAGTCCTTTGTTCTTAATGCTGTGATAGACCTTAGTGGACTTGCTACTTCACAAGACTTTCCCCAGATTCCTTATCACCTTCAACATCCACAGCCACCCACTTAAGCAAGTGATAACTTAAAAACAGTAGTCTGACTTCCATCCTTCCAGAGAGCCACCAAGTAGACGTGCTAAGGCCCTGCTGCTCCAGCTCAGGCTCCACACATCTCTACCAGTTGTAATGGACTATGCTCCTAGGTTTTGTGTTACTAAATCTCAAGACAGAGAGACTTCGACTCGTTGTATATCAGGCATCAGCTTTCTCACACTGCTGAGTGGTAGGGATGTGTCTAAAGGAGTCCTAGTGGTACTTAGTGGCTATGTTTGGGTGCTGTTAAAATCTAGGTCAGTCGTTCAAACCCATCAGCCAGTCTGTGGGAGCGAGATGAAGCCGTCTGTTCCTGTAAAGATTTTCCACCTCAAAAACCGAAAGAAGTAGTTCTCTGCCCTATATGGTCGTTGTGAGTCAGAATCAACTTGTTATCAGCAGTGGACATTTTCAGAATACCTATTTGGAATATAAGAAGAACCACACAAGAAGCAGGCCACCAGATAAATATGACTGTGGATGCTGCTTCCAAGATCCGTGCTGCCCAGTGGAAAGGGAAATGAGCTGCAAGTGCACACAGTTGACGCATCCCACTGCCGACTGCGAGGCTGGCAGTTTGAGTCCACCCACATTGAAAGGGATATTGAAAGAAAGACCTGGTGATCTACTTCTGAAAAATCACCATCGAAAACCCTGTGAAGCACAGTTCTACCCTGACACCCATGGGATTGGCAGTACTACTCAACCGGGTGCCTAGCAAGACACCATTCTTTGTGGGATTTTTCCTATTTTAATTACCATCCATTGCTTTTTATTTTTTTAATCATTTTACTGAGGGCTCGTACAACATTTATCACAATCCATACGTACATCCATTGTGTCAAGCACATTTGTACATTTCTTGCCATCATCATTCTCAAAATATTTCTTTCTGCTTGAGCCCTTGGTATCAGCTCCTCCTTTTTCCCCTCCCTCCTAACCCTTCTCCCTCATGAATCCTTGATAAATTTATAAATTATCATTATTTTGCCATGTCTTACACTGTCCAGCATCTTCCTTCACCCACATTTCTGTTGTCTGTCCCCCAGGGGGTGGTTACATGTAGATCCTTGTGATCAGTTCCTGCTTTCTACCCCTCCGTCCCTCCACCCTCCCTGTTTCGCCGCTCTCACCACTGGTCCTGAGAGGGTCATCTGTCCTGGATTGCCTCTGTTTCCAGTTCCTGTGTGTACCAGTATACATCCTTTGGTCTAGCTGGATTTGTAAGGTAGAATTGGGATGATGATAGTGGGGAGGAGGAAGCATTGAAACTAGAGTAAAGTTGTATGTTTCATCATTGCTACACAGCACCTTGACTTGCTCATCTCCTCCCTGCGACCCTTCTGTGAGGGGATCTCCACTTGCCTACAGATGGGCTTTGGATCCCCACTCTGCACTGCCCCTCATTCACAGTGATAATAATATTTTTGTTCTTTGATGCCTGATACCTGAACCCATCAACATCTCATGATCACACAGGGTAGTGTGCTTCTTCCATGTGGGATTTATTGCTTCTCAGCTAAATGGCCTCTTTATTTTTAAGCCATTAAGACCCTAGGTGCTATATCTTTTGATAGCCAGGCACTACCAGCTTTCTTCACCACATTTGCTTACGCACCTGTGCTGTCTTCAGCGATCGTGTTGGGAAGGTGAGCCTTATGGAATGCCAGTTTAATAGAACAAGTGTTCTTGCATTGAGGGAGTACTTGAGTAGAGGCCCAATGTCCATCTGCTACGTTAATACTATAAATATATGCACATAGATCGATTATTTCCCCATTGTCATATATAAATATGTTTGCATATGTACATGCCTGTATTTAGACCTCTATAAATGTCCTTTGCCTTCTAGTTCTTTCCTCTATTTCCTTTTACTTTTATCTTGTCCCACTATCATGCTCAGCCTTCATTTGGGTTTCAGTAATTCCTCTCAGTTACATTACCCTTGAACGAGCCCTACCATGCCTTTTACACCCTCCTCATCACTGATTTTGGATCACTTGTTATTCCATTGTCCCTGGGATTTATTAACACCACTTCCTTTCCCCCACCTCTCCCTCTACTATGTCCCCTGGAACCTTCGGTCCTGTTGTTTTCTCCTCCAGATTGTTTATCCAGACTCTTTTATCTAGACAGACCTGCAGAGATAATACTATGCACAAACCAAGACAGAGCAAAACAAAGCAACAAAAAAGAAAATAGTTCAAGGTCTATTGACATTTAGGAGTGTTTTCTGGTGGAGTCTGATGGAGTGCCACACCATGGCCCCAAAGTCTATTTTTGGTATTCCCTCGAGACGTCCTTGCTCTGCTCCCCTTGCTGTTCTGTTGCACGCCTTTAGTGTTTTGCCTCGGTGTGGTGGGGTCTGATCAGGCATAATTCCCTCACTGTGTATCCAGTGTTGTCCCCTATAGGGCTATGGGCCAGTGAGGGATGTCATGTCTCATAGTGGGGTTGACCATATGGCCCTCTCTAGCTATTGGCTGCTCTGAGCAGGGATATCATCTTCAAGTCTTGGTGGGCCAGGATGTGCTCCACTCTCTCTTCCTCCCCCCTCATTTGCTCCTGTGTGCTCTGATCAGACATGTCCCTCTCCCTGAGCTGTAGCTTCAGTGCTGCCCCTAAGGTAAATTCTTCAGGGGGCAGGGGTGGTTGTCCACATAGTTGGGATTGGGGCCTGTCTCTCAGACCCCTCTACTGGTTCCCTGCTTCATGCCAGTATGTTGCATTCACATCTTAGAGCACCGCTTTGTAGTCTGGTCCCTCTTTCCCTGAGAAGATATGAATAATACACTCCCCTTGGGGGAGTTAGTGCCCTGTTCCCCAACTACTCATTTGTTTTTGTTTTTTCTCTCTTTCCCCTTCCTTTTTAGTTGTCTACCATATGTATTCCTGGATTTGGTCTAGTCCCTGCCATACTCCCTGAACCTGAACCCAGGAATGTTTATATACAATAGTTTTTTCCCTAAGCCCGTTTTGCACTTTTTTTTTTTAAGCTTTCCTCATCAGACTCATATAGTACTTCTCATTTTCTGCTTGGCTTACTTCGCTTAGTATAATTTCCTCCAATTCTTTCCAATGTGCTTCATGCATTCATCACTACTTTTTTTCTTATTTTTTAATCATTTTATTGGGGGCTCATAGAATTCTTATCACAATATGTTCTTGATCCATTGTGTCAAGAACATATGTACATTTGTTGCCATCATCATCCTCCAAACATTTGCCTTCTATTTGAGCCCTTAATATCTGCTGCTTATTTTCCCCCTCCCTCCCCACTGTCCCCTACCTCATGAACCCTTCATCATTAATAAATTATGATTATTTTGTCATATACTACACTGTCCGATGTCTCCCACCGCCTTCTTCTCAACTGTCCCTCCCCCAGGGAGGAGACTATATGTAGATTCTTGTAATCAGTTCCCCCTATCCACCCCACATTCTCTCCATCCTCCAGGCATCGCCACTCTCACCACTGGTCCTGAATGAGTCATCTGTCCTGGATTCCCTGTGTTTCCAGTTGCTATCTGTACCAATGTACATCCTCTGGTCTAGCCAGATTTGTAAGGTAGAATTGGGATCATGATAGTGGAGGAGAGGAAGTATTTAAGAACTAGAGGAAAGTTATATGTTTCATCGCTGCTACCCTGCACTCTGACTGGTTCATCTCTTCCCCACAACCCTTCACTAAGGGGTGTCTGATTGGCTACCAATGGGCTTTGAGTCTCCACTCTGCACTCACCCACATTTTCAATGATATGATCTTTTGTTCCTTGATGCTTGAAACCTGATCCCTTCGACAGCTCGTGGTCACACAGGCTGGTGTGTTTCTTCCATGTGGGCTTTATTGCTTTTGAGCTAGATGGCCACTTGTTTATCTTAGAACCTTTAAGAACACAGACGCTATATCTTTTGATAGCTGGGCACCATCACTTTTCTTCACTACATTTGCTTACACACACGTTTGTCTTCATTGATCGTATCAGGGAGGTGGGCACCCATTGATATGATTTTTAGTTCTTTCATGTCTGATAACCAGTCCCTTCTGCACCTTGTGGTCAGACAGGCTGTGTGCTTCTTCCATGTTGGCTTTGATGCTTCTCAGCTAGATGGCCGCTTGTTTATCTTCAACGCTTTAAGATCCCAGACGCTTTGATAGCCACGTACCATCAGCCTTCTTCACCACATTTGCTTATGCACACATTTTTCTTCAGCAATCATGTCGGGAATGTATGCATCCTGGAATGCCAATTTAATAGAACAAAGTGTTCTTGCATTGAGTAAGTGGAGGCCTAATTGTTTTATTAGGAGTTCACACAACTCTTATCACAATTCATACATACATCAGTTGTGTAGAGCACATTTGTACATTCATTGCCCTCATCATTCTCAAAACATTTCCTCTCCACTTAAGCCCTTGGCATCAGGTCCTCATTTTGTCCCCTCCATCCCCGCTTCCCCCTCCCTCATGAACCCTGGATAATTTATAAATTATTATTTTGTCATATCTTGCCTTGTCCGACATCTCCCTTCACCCACTTTTCTGTTGTCCACCCCCTAGTAACAAGGTCAAATGCAGATCCTTGAAATCGATTCCTCCCTTCCAACCTACTCTCCCTCTACGCTTCTAGTAGTGCCACTCTCACCACTGGACCTGAAGAGATCATCCACCCTGGATTCCCTATGTTTCTGGTTCCTATCTGCACCAGTGTACATCCTCTGGTCTAGCCAGACTTGCAAGGTAGAAATCAGATCATGATAGTGCAGGAGGATGAAGCATTTAGGAACTAGAGGAAAGTTGTATTTTTCATTGTTGCTACATCACACCTTGACTGGCTCGCCTCCTCCCCTACACCCCTCTGCAAGGGGATTCCGGTGACTGACAAATGGGTTTTGGATCTCCAATCTGCACCCCGCCCCCCCACCTCATTCACTATGGTAAGATTTTTTGTTCTGATGATGCCTGATACCTGATCCCTTCAACACCTTGTGATCGCACAGGATGGTGTGGTTCTTCCATGTGGGCTTTGTTGCTTCTGAGCTAAGTGGCTGCTTGTTTGCCTTTAAGACACCAGACGCTATACCTTTTGATATCCGGGCACCATCAGCTTTCTTTGCCACATTTGCTTATGCACCCATTTGTCTTCAGCGATCATATCATGGAGGCAAGCACAAAATGTTATGATTTTTTGTTCTTTGATGCCTGATAACTGATCCCTTTGGCACCTTGTGATCACACAAGCTGGTGTGCGTCTTCCATGTGGGCTTTGTTGCTTCAGAGCTAGATGACCACTTGTTTATCTTCAATCCTTTAAGACCCCAGACGTTATATCTTTTGATAGCCGGGCACCATCAGCTTTATTCACCACATTTGCTTATGCACCCGCTTTGTCTTCAGCAGTTGCGTTGAAAAGGTCAGCATCACAGAATGTCAATTTAATAGAAGAAAGTATTCTTGCATTAAGGGAGTACTTGAGTGGAGGCCCAATGTCCTTCTGCTACCTTAATACTAAACGTATAAATATATGCACATAGATCTATTTACCCATCCTCATATATAAATATATTTGCATATATACATGTCTTTATCTAAACCTCTATAAATGCCCTTTGTCTCCTAGCTCTTTCCTCTATTTCCCTTGACTTTCCTTCTGTCCCACTATCATGCTCAGTCCCGACCAGGGTTTCAGCAAATCCTCTTTGTTACATTACCCTTGATCATGCCCTACCAGGCCTCCCAGCCCCTCCTCACCACTGATTTAGATCACTTGTTCCCTTGTCCCTGGGTTTGTTAACACCACTACCTTTTCCCCCACCTCTCCTATGTCCCTCCTGAACTGTCGGTCCTGTTGTTTTATCCTCCAGATTGTTCATCCAGCCTATCTTATTTAGAAAGACCAGCGGAGATAATAACATGCACAAAAACAAGACATAAAAATACCAAGGAACAATATACAACCAACCAACAACAATAAATCAATGACAAAAAAAAGCACAAGAAAGAAAAGTTTGTAGTTAGTTCAAGGATTGTGTGTTGGCCTTTAGGAGTGTTTTCCAGTTCAATCAATTGGGGTACCACACCCTAGCCCCAAAGTCCACCTTCATCATTCCCTGAGGACCTCGCCATTCCATTCCCTTGCTATTCTGTTGCACCCCCTTAGTGTTTTGCCTCGGTGTGGCAGGATCAGATCAGGCGTAGTTCCCACACTGTGTCTCCAGTGTTGTCCCCGGTAGAGCTATGGGTCAGTGAGGGACGTCATGTCTCATAGTGGGGCTGGCCATGTGGTCCTCTCTGTGAACTGGCTGCTCTAATCGGGATAATCGTCCTCAAGACCTGGTGGGCCAGGATGTGCTCCACTTTCTCCTCCTCCCCCTTCATCATCACCCATGTGCTCCCATCAGATATGTCCCTCTCCTGGAGCTGCAGATTCAATGCCGTCTTTTGAAATAAGTTCTTCTGGTGGGAGGGCCAGGCGTCCTCTTAGTATTTGTCATCACTGCTTTTTAGTGATGTGTAGTACTCCATTGTATGTATATACCACTGTTTTTTAATCCAATCATTTGTTGGTGGAAATTTGGGTTGTTTCCAACTCCTTGCATTCGGATTTGTACCCTTGTGGAACTGCTGTTCAGGACCTTTGCCCACCTCCTCGGTGGGCAATTAGTTTTTTTCTCTTTGGAAACTAGCAGAGTATTGTAGATTTTAGTAATAAGGCCTTTGTCTGATGTGTCAGGCTAAAGATGTTTTCCCAGTCCGTGGGCTCTCTTATTACTCTCTTGGTGAATTATTTTGATGTACACAGATGTTTTATCTTCAGTGTATCCCACATGTCAATTTGTGACTCATGTGCATTTGTGTCCTTCCCTGTTTCTGCTATCCCATGTATTCCCAGTGCCAAAATTCTCAGATTGGTCCCAGTTCCCTTATTGATGGACCTAATAGTTTGCAGTTTTACCTCAAGGTCTGTGATTTACCTTGAGTTTATTCTTGTGCATGGAGTCAGATAAGGGTCATGCTTCATTTTTCTGCAGGTAGATATCCATTTTTTCCAACACCGCTTGTTAAAGAGGGTACCTGCTTTTGATATTTTGGGGGCTTTATCAAAAGTGAGTTGTCTGTATGCTGATGATTTTATTTCTGGGTTTTCAGTTCTTTTCCAGTAGTCTAAGTATCTGTCATTATACCAATACCTCCCAGTTTTGACCATGATGGCATTATAATATGTGCTAAAGTCAGGTAAAGCAAGCCCTCCCACTGTGTCCTTCTTAGGGAGTCTCTGCTAATTCTGGGCTTCTTCCCTCTCCATATGAATTTGGTAATCAGTTTTTCCATTTCTTTCAAGAAAGATGAGGGTAATTCTCTCAGGATTGCATTAAAGTTATATAGTGCCTAGGAGAGAACTGACATCTTTACTATATTGAGTCTTCTGATCGACAAAAATGGGATATTCTCCCATTTGTTGAATCACTCTTGGTTTCTTGTAATAGTGTTCCATAGTTTTCCTCATATAAATCTTTTGTTCTTTTAGTCTGCTATTTCCCTAGATATTTTAATTTGTGCTTGGCTATTGTGATGGGTACCACCTTTTTGACCTCCTCTTCTGTTATTTTAGCTGATATGTATAGCAGTCCAGTGGACTTCTGTTTGTTGATCTTGTATCCTGCCACTCTGCCCCTTTTGGATCTTTTGGGATTTTCCATTTATAAAATCATGTCATCTACATATAACGATAGTTTTACCTCTTCCTTCCCCAGACGAATACCTTTGATGTCTCTCCTTTGCCTTATGCTGCGAGCTAAAACCTCCAGTACGATGTTAAATAAGAGTGGGGACAAGGGGCATCCTTGTCTGGACCCTTTTTCTGTGGAATTGTGTTCCTCTTTTCTGCATTGACTACCATGTTGGCTGTTGGTTCTTCATATATAGCTTGTATGGTCTTGAGGAATTGTCCTTCCATTCCTATCTCCTGACGTGTCTTAAAAAGGAATTGGTGTTGGATGTTGTCGAATGCTTTTTCCACATCTATCAATATTATCATGTGGTTCTTAGAGTTTTTCATGTCAATGTGGCACATGATACTAATGGTCTTTCGTATGTTGAACTATCCCTGGTATGAATCTTGCTTGGTCATGGTGAATTACCATATATACTCGTGTATAAGCTGAATTTTTCAGCACAAAAAATGTGCTGAAAAACTGGGGTTTAACTTATACGAGGTGTAATATCTCACAGGTGATTGTCGTTCCTCCGCTGTTCATTCAAAGCCCCACTGATACTGCAGGGCTTTGAATGTTTGTTACTCACATCTAACCAATCAGAGCCATCCTATGACGTGGAAGGCTCCAATTTGCAGAAGCACCCATAGTGATTCACTTACGCTGGCAGCTGAACTGGTCAGGATGTGTCCGTGGCTGCGCTCCGTCTCTCCCCTCTGGTCTCTGTGTTAATTCACATCCTGCATTTCCCACCCTAGGCTTATACTCAAGTCATCAGTTTTTCTAGTTTCCCAGGTAAAAACTAGGTACCTAGGCTTATACTCAGGTCGGCTTATATTCAAGTATATATGGTATTCGTTTTATATACATTTGTATTCTATTGGCAAGTATTTTGTTAACAATTTTTGCATCTGTGTTCATTAAGAATATTGGTCTGTAGTTCTCAATTCTTGTAGGATTCCTGCCCTGTTTGGGTATCATATTTATACTTGCTTCAAGAGGTTGCCGTCTTTTCTATGTTCTGGAAGATTTTGTGTAGGATTGGTGTCATTTCTTCCCTAAATGCTTGGTAGAATTGTCCTGTGAAGCCATCTGGCCCAGGGAATTTGGGGTTGGTAATCCCTTGATATCCTTGTCTATTTCTTCTATTGCTATGGGTCTATTGACATTCTTGATGTTCCTCTGGGAAATTCGAGGGAGGGATTGTTTTTCAAAATTTGACCATGTCTTCCAAGTTGTTGAATTCATTGGAATACAGTCCTTCGTAATACTCTTTAATTGTCATTTTGAATTCATTAGAGTCTGTTGTAATGTCCCCTCTTTCATCCCTCATTCTTGCTATTGAAATTTGTTCCCGTCTTTCTTTGGTTAGGTTTACCCACGATATGTTGATTCTGTTTATCTTTTCAAAGAACCAACTTTTAGCAGCATTAATTTTTTCCATAGTTTTCTTATTTTCCCTCTCCTAAATCTCAGCCCTGATTTTTATTATTTCTTTTCTTTTGCTATTAGCACGATTGTGCTGTTGACTCAGCCCTAGTTGCTGTAAATTTTGTGCCAGCATATCAATCATATGGCTTTCTTCCTTTCTCAGGTGTGCATGTATTGCTATGAAACTTCCTCTGATAACTGCCTTTGCTGTGTCCCATAAGTTTTGGTACGTCTTATTCTCATTCTCATTGGTTTCTAGAAATTTCCTAATTTCATCTATGATCTGAGCCAGTACACACTCCTTTTTCAGTAGAGAGTTATTCATCCTCCAATTGTTTGCCTTGTTTTATTCATCTTCCTTTTGCTGATTTCCAGCCTTATGGCACAGTGGTCAGTGAGAGAAGTCTATATGATATCAATGTGCTTAAATTTATGCAGATTTGACTTATGCCCCAGCATGTCGTCTATCTTCGAATATGTGCTATGTGGGCTTGAAAAGAATGTGAAATATTTTGTATTTTCATGCAAAGCTCTGTAAATATATATCAGGTCAAATTGACTAATTGTAGTGTTTAGATCTCTGGCCTCCTTGTTGAGTTTCTTTCCCTGTGATATTTCTTTCTCAGAGAGTGGTGTATTGAAGTCACCTACTATAATTGTTGAGGCTGTGACTTCCTTTTTCATATTTTGAAGCATTTGTTTGACGTATTCAGCAGGTCTGTCATTTGGGGAATATGTTTACAATGCTTAGTGGTTCTTTGCCTACTGTTCCCTTGAGCAATATATAGTGTTCCACATCTCTTTTTATGGTTTGCACTTTGAGGTCAGTTTTATCCAAGATTACGATTGCAACCCTTGGTTTTTTTTAATTGCTGTTTCTTTGGTATGTTTTTCTCCAGCATTTGATTCTCAGCCTAGTTTTGTTTGTAGTCTTGACATGTGTCTCCTGTTGGCAGCAGATTGATTAGTTGTATTTCTAAACTAGTCTAAACTAGTCTGCTAGCCTCAGTCTTTTAATGCCTGAGTTTAGTTCATAGATATTCAGGGGTATTATTTCCATCCGTGGACTCTGTGATGTCATCTTACACCTTTTGTGTTGGGTGTTTTCCCACCTCCCTTTCTTTTTAATGTAGTGTGTGTGTGTGTGTGTTTCATTCTTGACTTCTTTTCACCCTTAATCCAATGCTATCTTGGGGGCTGTTTTCTCTTTGTTTCCCTCTGGGTGAGGTTGTTCTCTGTGGCAGTCTCTTACTTATGCTTGGTGAGTGCTGTTCTTCTGCCTATACTGGATCGACAAGGATCCAGGCTGGGTTTCTTCTAATGTATTCTTTGAGTTTTTCCTTCTCTAAAAGACAATTACTTCTTCATCTATCTTGATCAATAATTTGGCTGTGTAGAGTATTCTTGGGTTTGCATTATTTTCCTTCAATTTTTGCAATGTTACTCAACAACTCTCTTCTCTTCTTCATAGTGTTCTCTGATACCCTGTTTCCCCGAAAATAAGACAGTGTCTTATATTAATTTTTGCTCCCAAAGATGCACTAGGTCTTATTTTCAGGGGATATCTTATTTTTCCATGGAGAAGTATGTGGTACACGTTTATTGTTTATTGTTTTATTAAAAGAGACCTCGTACTACCTGTCTGCTCTGACTGCGCTGCAGCCAATAGTGAGCTGCGTGGTGGTGCCCACCACTATGATCCAGAGTCCAGAGTTACGGTAGCTTCGGGGGTGCTGATTTTTGGGGAGATCTTATTTTTGGGAGATGCCTTATATTTCAGCCCGAGGCAAAACTGTAAGTAGGTCTTATTTTGGGGGGATGTCTGACTTTGGGGGAAACATGATAGGTCTGAGCATATTCTTATTTGGGAAACTATGTGATTGCTTGTTTTTCCCTAGCTCTTCTCATGATTTTCTCCTTTTCCTCAAAGTTGGATAGTAAGTATGATGTGCCTTGATTTCTTCTTGGGTTTCAATCTGACTGGTGTTCTTTCAGCCTCCTGAATGGTTGCCAGGTTTTCATTCATTAAGCTCGGGAAGTTTTCCTCCAAGAATTTCCTCTCTGTTGCAGTTGACTTCTTTGTGGTGTCTTCCTCTGGTAATCCAATAATTCTAATGTTGTTCCACTTCATAGCATCAGACCTAGCTTTTAGGTTCTCTTCAGCTTCACTAATGATCTTATTAGATTTTTGTTCGCATTTAAAGTCTCCTTGGCTGTCCTCTAGGTCACTGGTGCAATTATCTGCCTCCTCCAGTCGATTCTCGAGGTCTGTGTGTCTGCTACTAGTTTTTGTTATCTCTTCCCTGATCTCTTGTATTTCCCTTTGGTGTATGGACTTAATCTCCTCTTTCATTTAATCTTTTTTCTGTATTGTTTTTCTCATATCCTGTATTACTGCAAGAAGTATTCTGAAAAATTCTTTATGTGGCAGATAAATATCTGCTTCTTCTATGCATGTCGTTCGGTTCAGGACATCTCTGCCATTGAAGTTTGTTTCTCATGTTTTTTTGTTGAGGTCATTGGGCCTGATTGCTGTTTGTTTTAGAGGAGCCAGGTGCCATTTTTCAGGGAGTCAAAGAGCACTGGCTCTCTCTGGGAGACTCGTAGGAATGCTTCTTCGAACTGCTACAGCTAATTTCACTATGGAATTAGCCAACCACTTTGTCCTCCTGTGGCTTCACTCTTTCCCTAGTCAACAAGTTGGATGGGCCTCTCCGGAGATGCTGGTTGGGTTGTTGTGGATCCACGAGGATGGTGCTTTACTGGGTGATCTCACAAGAATCCATGATGGTGTGGCCCATGACGGCTTGGGTTGTCACAGGTGGCATGCAAAGGTGCCCGCTGCAACAGGAGTGTCACAGAAATCTGGTTGGTTGCCTGCTTTGGTATAGAGCACCGTGAATGGTGGGCGGAATTTCCCTGATCAGGTAGATCACTGCGTAGGTTAGGCAGAGTTTCCCACTGCTCCGTGGAAAGCTGGTGAGTGTTTGATAAGCTTTCTTAGTCTGTGAGGCACTACAGCAGGCGGGAGGAAGCTCCCTCAGTAACGTGGGCCCACAGAGGATGGATAGGAGCTCCCCAAGGCACACAGGCAGGATTTCCCCCAAAGAAGGGGTGCCGAATTTCTCCAGCCATGTCTTAAGCACTACAGAGGACCGGCAGGTGGGCTTTTCCAGGGAAGAAGTTGGGCAGGATATCCCCTGTTGGAGTGTGGGTCGGCTTTCCCAGCTTCCGGTTATGCTGCAGAGGGAGGAGCTCGTCCAGCAGGGTTGAGTGCAGGCATTAATGCCCTAGGCTAAGGGTAGTGGTCAGGATGTTGGCAGTGCTGTGTGAGAGAAAGGGGAAGAGAAAAAGAGAAGGAAAAAAAAACAGCCCACTAAGACAGGGGGCTAGGGGGGAATAGAGAGAAGAGAGGGAAACTGAAGCATCAATATAAATGAACCTGATCCTTGACCATGGGGCTGGAGGGGTTTAATCCCTGCCCTGAGATGGTGTCAAACTGTGGATGTGTTGAGATAAAGCCCCTGTGTTGCCTATAAATGATCCTGGCTCCAGCCAAGACAGTGGCCGGGCCAAGGTAAGGTGACCAGATTTTAACATTGGTATAGCGGGACACCACTGATAAAACTCATATCCTGGTGAAATTACCACATGGCAGCCGAAAACCGTATATACCCTCACTTGTTGTGCATTCTTTCCAAAAATTGGGACTTTTTAAAAACACCATAGACACGAGAAAAAATGTTTAAAAAGCGGTACGTCTGGTCACCTTAGGCTAAGGTCAAACCCTAGCTGGCCTCCATTGTGGTAAGCCAAAAGACCCAGCTCCTTAAAACCTATTGGATCTCTGCCTACTTATCTTTCTGATGCTCCTTCTGCGACCTGGTGGTGTGGAATTTCCCTCTTAGTGACTCTCCTGCACAGATTTCTGTGGAGTTCCTCTGCTATGTGTTACTCAGTCGCCATCTTCCTGGAAGTCTCTACCATCCATTTCTTAACAGATTTTTGTGAGAACTTTTTTTTCTCTCCCACTTAAAATTAATATACTTTTCCCCTCAAGAGACTGTAATTTACCTTTGTAAATTACAGAAAAAGGGCTTCAAAAATTCATGGAAAATTCCTTTACCTTTTAATCCTATTTCCATGAGCTATTTGTGGCTCACTCATACATGTTATTCCAGTTACTATGGCTCCATAAGAAATTATCGCCAACACTTAATGGCCTAAAATAGCAATTAAATATGCTCATAGATTTTATATTTTGTGGGAAGGAACTCAGACATAGCATAACAAACATGTTTCTTCTCTGCCCTATGATGCCGGGGCCTCAGCTACACACCTTACTGGCTAGACCAGAAATGTCTGAAAGCTCGCTTACCATGTGGCTGCCTGATGGGCCAGTTTGGGCTTCTTCACAGTTCAATGTCTAGTGTCCCTCCAGAGTACGTTTCCTAAAGGAGAAACCAGGTAGAATCATACTCCTATAGTCCCTGGGAGCACTGCTGCCGTATTCATTAGGTCTGAAGAGTCCCAAGTCCCCCATCCCCAGGTGCACAAAAGGGAAAGTGACCACACACCTCACATTCCTTCACGAAGGGATCTAGGGTCCCTGAGTAAACCGCATGGAGTGCATAGCTGACCTCTGGCTACATCAAGGAGAAGAATCCTACGTAGCTCCATCAATCAAGGCCGATTGCCACAAAATAGAGATCAGGCATGCCTCCACCCTCCATCATTCTTTACCCTTTTCTGATAGTAACTGTTTCTTCCACAGCATTCTACTTTTGTGCTGTGTTCTATAATCCATTGCACTGGTCGCACAGAGCTCACAGGCAATACTCACAATTAAGGGAGCTTTTTAGAGAACTTAATGGGTTACTACAAGCCAAGATCAGAAAACACTAAGGATACAGTCATTGGTCCACAGTATCATCTCGCCTCAATCAAGTCTTTCTCTAGTCCTTAGTCTCTGTGTTGCTCTTCAATTCTGTCTCGTGTCTCCTTGCCTCAGCCTCTGACTTTGCCTTGTTCTTTCAGTCTGTCCAGTAATTTCTGTTTCACAGCCTCTGGTTCCTCTTGTCTTTAGACAGAGATCTCATTTGTTCTCCACTGGTAGTTCTTTATCCCTTAAGTTCATGGGATTCCTCTCTGTTCCTGTTCTAAGATAACACATCCCTATGGCCAGGGAAGTGGCAACGAAAATGAACCAGTCCACTCTGTTTTGTGTTAGACATGCCCTATTTGCAAAGTCCCACCTAATCATCAATGGGAATCACAAAGACCTAGACAGAAGAGCCATGCCAAGAGACTTCACACCACGATAGTCCCACAGACAGGCGCTTCTTGCCTTCTTACCCTTAAATCTACAAGTGAGAGCTGTGTCTTGGGAGATTCGCCTCTAAACCCTGGCAACCAAGTGTGCTTTTTACAGTGCATTTCCTCAACTCCTGTGCAGACAGACCACTGCAGCCAGGTGCAGATTCAGGGCAGCCTCCCAGCATTGCCTGTCTGTCCTGCAGCCCCCACTCTATGTGCCTCATTGGGCCTCAGCCATCCATGTGGCCTTTCTGCTCTGCTGGGTGGCATTTTGTTTTAAGATGATGGCAACGCCTTGACAGTCAAAGCTGCAGAACCCTCTGGAGAAAGGACACCAGTGAGTTGCTTTTCTTGGCCATACCCCATCACTGTGGTGGACTTGCACACATTCCTGTTGAGTCAGGTGTTGGTGATCTGCATTTCTCCTCCACATTCACTTCACTTTAAAAAAAAAATTTAGCCCCTGCTATGATTCTAGTGATAGAAGGCGATGTAGGATTTAAGAAAGCTGAATTATCCCTGTCATGTTTAACTCACTGCATAGTTGGAAACTTATAGTTTGAATGTTACATGTTTGCTGTCAGGAATTGAATTTCCTTTCCACTGGGCATCCTGCAGACCCTGCGGTGCTGCATTGCTCCTTGGGCCTTGCTGTGTAGCATGGGGATTGCAGGGCCATCTCTACTCTGCTTATAGGACCTGCAGGACCGCAATGATGAGTTGCAGGCTGCGCTGGAAGGCCTACAGACATGGATGCACAAGACACAGAGTAGCCCATCTAGTTTCCGGCCAGATGGATGCCTGCCCCCAGCAGATTGCTCCGAAGGTAGAGGATCTTCTTGGGGAAAGGGTGGAGTCCTTGTTCCAGCAAACTGGGCTATCTCTCAGACCTACCCGTAGTTTGTGTCATGGGCCACTTCCAAGCATCATAGGGTATATTGAGGCACAAACACCTGCCCCAGACACACTGGCACCACCCGGCTGAGTTCCTTGTAGCTGGGAATTTATGGAAGGGGATGGGGGCTTTATCAACTGTAATGAAATGGCAGCAGTTATGTGATCTCACAATGACCTCATCAGAGGCATGTCCATCACTCGTAGATGTTCCAAAGCCACCTCCAGAGTTGTGATTAAGATGAAGGGACTTGGTGGTGAGGTTTCAGCATAGGCTAGAGACAGAGAGAGTGAGGGTATGTGACAGTAAATAAAGGAGCTATATTTCCTTTGCCCAGGTCACAGACCAGTCTCTATACAGATTGTCCTCTGAGCTGTAAGCTGGTTGATGTGAAAACTCTTTTAATAAAAGAGATAAATTATATCTAAAACATATTAATGACTCCCTGATATTCAGAGAGAGCTTGAGATTTGTCCCCTTGAGTGTCAGAATTCGTCAGAATAGACCTGTGCCAGCGGCGCCTGCGCAGGACACAGGTCAAGCACTGGAAGCAGTTGGGACCTGTGTGCATAGGCGTGCATATCTGCTTAAAAGTAGATATCTCTGGCTTCAGGATCCTCTTAGTGCTGAGGTTTATGACAAATTCCACCTACAGTGTAGACTGTGTTTGATTAATCTCAGCTCCTTCAAAAGACAAGAACAAGGAGGTAACACAGCTGCCCTAGAGTTTTGTCATAGTCCTGTATAGCCAGGGGTTGGTTCTTGGATCAGTGCCCCCAACTGTGCATCAGCAGACACCGTGGCAAGTCTCTCAGCCCTGCTGCCAAAGCTCTGATACACAGTGGTTTTGTGTGCTAAGTTTTGGCCACTCCCTCACCCCAGGGAGATCTGTGGACACTGACAGGCCACTCCCTCACCCCAGGGAGATCTGTGGACACTGACAGGCCACTCCCTCACCCCAGGGAGATCTGTGGACACTGACCTGTGGATCTTTGGCAGTCGAGCATTTTGCATCCTCCTCCCTCCCAGTTTTGTAGCGCTCTAAAGCTATTTATTTAATAAAATGTAAATGAATTATAGCTAAAAGAGCCAACCTGGGAACCTTAAGTTTTCTCTGAATGTGGGTACAGCGTCTTTGGACCCCAACATAACCTGCTCACCTGCAAATGGCAGATTGGTGTCTTGAAATCCTGTGAGTCAACAGCCAAAGGCCATTAGACTCATTTGGGAAATGTGGGATGGAGCCTGACACAGCCAGCTGCACCACATCCAGAGATGCCAAGGGTGCTGTGACATCCATTTAAGGCATCCTACGTATTCTTCCACACAACAGACAGGTCAGCCATCCCCAGGGAAATGGACACTGTGTCCCCTCAACTACACAGAATTTATGGCCCTCAGCACGAACCACTGACCCAAAACCTGGGAGACAAGGCCCTGAAGTCTTGGGTCTGCTCGAGACTGGGGACTGCGGCACCAGATCACAGACCTAGGCTTCATGCCATCGCTAATGAAACCTAGCAGTTTCACAATGTGGCCTTTTTATGTACTGTCCTCCCATCCCTCTGATGGAAACCATTTTAGAAGCAGCACCAAGGCTCAGTTGACCCTTCCGATGTTTGTCTGCTGCTGAGAGAATAGTAAGAAGCTGGGTTGCAGTAAGCCTAGTGATGTGGACTGTCCAGCCTCACGGACCTCCTGTCAGCCCAGGTGACTGCGCAAGTTGACAGTTCTCAGTTTCCAAGGCAAAGTAATTCTTTCCAGAGGTTCTCATTCAGGTTTTTGTCTTGTCCCTTATGTCAAAGTTTGTCACCATTTTCAGGGTGACAATGAGAGTAGAGGATGACTTTGCCACGTCCCATCCTTGACACTGCAAAATGAAGACTGAGTCATGGCATAAATGCAATTCTGAGTCTCAGACCAGCTCTCTTCCAAGCCCTAGCAACACACGTAGTTCAAAGATGTGCCTTGTGTGCCTGGTGTGCGGAGTGGTGATTCAGGTCGGAAAGCGAGTCCTTGCAGTGCTCTCAAGCACCATTCCTCATTCCACACGTATGGAATGTGCCTGACTGCTTTATTTATTATTATTATTATTATTGTATTTTAAAATCATTTTGTTGGGACATCTTACAAGTATAACATTCCATAGTTAAATCACATCAAACAGTGTTGTACAGTTGCTACCACAATCCGTTTCAAAACATTTTCTTTTTCTTGAACTCCTTGATATCTGCTCCCCATTTATTCCCTCCTTTGCCCACCATACCCCGCCCCAGGAAACCTTACTTTATTTTTTTCCATATCTTGCACATCCAATATATCCACTCACATACAATTCTGTTGTTCGATCCCATTGAGTGGGGTTATTCAGTCATCAGTGCTCTCAGCTCCCTGTTATCTCCTCCCCCCTTCCCGTACCCTCAGGGAACCGTTACTCCATTTATTGTTTCTGAAGGGTTATCTATCTTAGCTTTCATGTATCAAATGATATTAAATATACGATGAACCTACATCAAATCTGATATGATTAAAGAGGCAAAACAAATAAAAACCATAATCATAAGGGGAGGGAATATTAAGGAACTAGAGGATAATTATGTAGTTCATCAGCGCTATACCACACCCTGGATTTATCATCCCTTCCTGTGTCCCTTCTGAGCGTGACTGTCCAATTACCAGAGGGGCTGTGATTTCTGGGTCTCTACTACATCCATGCCCCTTCACATCAATTTGGTTGCTTATCTTTTGAACTTCTGATACCATTTCTCCTCAACACCTCATGATCACACAGGCTGGTGTGCTTCCTTGTGGGCTGTTTCTTACCTGCTAGTTGGGCACTTATTTAACTGCAAAGCATCTAAGACCCCATATGCTATTAATAACCAGGCACCATCAGCTTTTTTCAACCACATTTGCTTATGCACCCATTTTGGCTTCAGCAATCATCTGACCAGTTTATCGAGCAACACACAGACTTACTGCCATCAAGTTGATGCCAACTCATAATGACCCTATAGGACATGGGAGACCTGCCCCTGTGGGTTTCTGAGACTGTAACTCTTGATGGTGGTTTCAAACTGCTGACATTTCAGATCACAGTCCAATGCATAAACACCATGCCACCAGAGCTCCTACATATCCTGAAACCCAGCATTATTTGTGTGATATAATAATGTGGAGGAGGAGGAGGCCAATTTGAAGTCTTTAGCTAATAAACAGGCCATGAGGTGTGTCTGGCCACCTTCATACACAGTGAGGCTCATTCCCAGGCATCACACTGCCCAGAGGCATGTGTCACCAGGTCACCCCACTTCTTCCATCTCCCCACCTCCTCTATGATCCTGGCATCACCAGGGAATAAACTTGAAGTGAAGTACAAGGGGGCCTTACATTCATGGACAATTCCATTATCTTTTTCTTCCGTGTTCTGGAGGTTTTTTGAAGTCCCTTCACACGATATCACTGCCACTTTGTAGGAACTTGAAGGGTGTGATGGGCTGCAGGAGCCTCCTGAGCAATCTGTTCTGGTGAAAGTGTGAAATGGTTCTAAATGAGTGTTTCCTAACGTGGGCAATGCTGCCCCCTGGGGGGCACTGGAATAATCCGTGGGAGCTGCCAAAGCAAATAACCTACACCCTATCCTGGATTAGGGATGGGCTATTGTATAAAAGTTAATTGCCAGAGGGTTGCTGGGTAACTATTTTTCTGAAAATTGGACAGCTGACCAAATAAGTTTGAGATCCTTTATTCTACATGGATACAACATAGCAGATCACCAGTGATGCGTGCTGTTGTACGCCAGTGCGGCAGGACTCCACCATCACTGCCTTTCCCTTGAAAAAGCACATGTAGAATCTGTGCTTTGTTGTCCCTTGGGAATAGGAAAGCTGTAAGAAACCTGTAATGTCCTCACTGAGCTAAGCTGAGATTTCCTCTTCTTCGCAGGCTTTTTCACATGCGTTACAGCTCCTACTCCAGTGAGCCTCGAAACGGAACTCATGATGGAGCAGGTGAAAGAACGTTACCAAGACGTCAAGAGCCAGCTGGAGACGAAGGTAGGTGTGAGGGGTGCCCGAGGGGGAGCCTGGGGCTTCCTTTTGTGCACAGAGAGCCGTGCTTAGTGCTGACCCTTCTCCAGGCAGCTGCCTTGGATTTCTCTGGTTGGTGAGCGGGGGCACTAAGAAGACAGTTTGAGGGAAATACAAGCAGAAATGACTGTCAGTGCCTGGCCCAAAGTCGCTGGGGGCTGGCATGCTGAGTGCAGCCCTGCCAACTGCTGTGTGGGAATTCACACCACCTACCTCATTCTTAGCATAACTTATCCTTGGCTTTGCCTCTCGTGGGATGCTGCATAGTTTCTCAGCCAGGATTACCCTGGCTGACAAGGTCTTCTCAGATGAAGTTAGCTCCTGCCTCTCCTTAGATGGTGACTAAGAGAATGTCCGCACACAGTTGCCATGTGCCGCGTTCTTTCTACTTTCAGGACTCAGAGAGCCAGCCACCCTGTTTCCACCGGGACCTCTGAGCTCCTGGGTGCAAGTTACTTACCTAAACGGAGCTTGCCAGCCAACGGCCAGACAATATCTTCTCCCACGGGAGGTTATCCAACTGGTCCAGACAAGGCTGTGCCTACATCTTGAGCACTGAGTCTTGGGGATGTCACCGCTGCCTTTTCATCCCTGACTTCTGCAGGCCTCAGCTCCTTGGCATGCCCGACAACCTTGCTGTTTCCATGTCATATTGTCAGGGGCTAATGTTTCTCTTTCCAGGTAAACTACAAGCAGGAAATTGAACTAATGAAGAAAAACTTTGAGAAGGAGAAAAGGGAAATGGAGCTTATGTTCAAAAGTGAAGTCAGCATGCTAGAGAGGCGCTCCATGCACAGTCTCAGGATGCCCTTTGCAGCCTGCAGGGGCAGCTGTGGGAGATAAGGAGTAGGGGCCCACATTGCCCCAAGGAGTTGGCCACCTTAGCTCAGTGGCCAGACGAGAAGCTACGCCTGAGACACCAGCACGGACTACCACAAATCAGGTCTGCTGCCCTGTTTTCTTCTGGGTCCTCCTTCAGTCTGAAGTTCTTCCCAAAAACCCACATTAGATATTTAATTCAGGAAATGACTCAACTGCAGTGCATGCTAAGTGGGTAGTTTTTCTCTGGCCACAGAGAGGAAGGTAGGAAAAAATAGGGCTTTGTATGAGTTGTTTTAACTTAAATTAGAAATATATATATTAAAACTTAAGTTATGAAGTAATTTAGTTTGTAGACTACTTTTAACACATTCATATTTATTTTCTGCCTCAGACTTCTCTGTAGCAAAGGAACAAAGTAGCAAAGCATCTTCCTTATTTAATGTCATGTTCTAATTTTCCAGTGCACGCGGTAGTATGTGGGCAAATGGAGAAAAAGGCTAAAAGCTCCTTTGCAATAGGGAGGCCAGTTATCTGCGAAGGTAGCTTTTCAAAGCTGTCCTAAGCGAAAGGAGCCCTGCTGGGGCTTTGGGTTAGCATCAGGCTGCTAACTACAAGATTGGTGATTCCAACCTCCCAACTGCTTTGTGAGAGAAAAACAGACTTGCTCCTCCAAGAAGAGGGACCATCTGAGAGCCTCGGCAGCAGTTTGCTCCATCCTGCAGAGCATAGGAGTTAGAATCGGTTTCATGGCAGCGAGTTGCTGTGTCATCACAAAGAAAAGCAATGAAAGATTTCTTTGGAAAACTGAGCGTATCAAGTAGGTTTCACTTAGTGGAATGATAACTGGTTGCTGCCAGCCCATGCCTATTTATCATGACCTCACTCTCCCACAGAGAATCTTGGCCCTCGCCAACTTGGACACCAAGCGGGCTAGAGCCCTGCTGACCAGACCTGCAAAGCCTCCTTGGGAAGCATTCTTAGCTGGGAACATGGCTCGGGTTAGAAGTGGCACTACGATGACCACAGTGGATCAAGCCATCTCCCGTGTCCTGTGACCTGGGGAGGTTGATGATCCCAGAGCCAGTCTGCCTTTCTGTCATGGTGCAAGGAAATTGAGGCAGCTTAAGTATGGGCGGTAAAGAAAATCCTGGACTACTGAATTGTACCCTCTTCTGTACCCTGCCTTTCTGTTCCCCAAAAGATGACCACACAGTGGCCTCAGACCTGGGCGTTGCAATAACACATACTGCCCGCTAGGATGATCCAGAGCTTCCTCCTGAGAATTTTGCTTCATAGTATCTGAACCTGTGAACTGTCTGGTAAAGGGCGGGCTACTGTCCAGAACACCTTATAGACCATTGCCACTATTCCCAAGCCCTTTCAGGCTCTAAGAAGCAGCAAAGGGACATGTCTGGTCCCAGGAGTTTCCTTAACTGGCTGGAAGGCTGCTCCCACCCCCATTCCCACCCCATGTCATGATTGTGAGTCGAGCCATATTGCATGACTCTGATGAGCTGAGTTACTCTTGTTCTCCCAGGCTGACTGCTCTCAGCTGGGCCTCACTCCACCTCAGTGTTATTTTCCTGGGGCTTCTAAAGGCCTCTTTCCTGGATGTTTAAAATACTTTTTAGAGTAATTTCGACTAAAGGTACTTTTTTTTTTTTTCACTAAACTTTAGGCCAGTACTGCCCAATACAGCTTTCTGTAGTGATAGACATATCTTGTGTTTGCCTGCCCATTACAGGAGCCACTGGCCACATGGGGTCACTGAAAGTGACTGATGTGACCAAGAATCTGAGCTTTGATTTTATTCCATTTTAATCCGTCTAAATGTAAATTTAGTCCCATTTGACAAGTCGTGTCTGCTGCATTATCAACTAGATCCTGTGCATGCACTCTCTGAGCACAGCTGGCACGAGTAGCGAGGAGTTGTGCACTTAGAACGTGCGCTTGGGCAGGCCTTTCTAACCCTGTGATACATGTGACATTCGTGTTTCTGAGCCAGGTCCATGTGAAAGTTTCTGTAGAAAGGGGGCAAAGGCTGAACTGAGCCAGAAACTCCTGTGGATGGAAGCAGCGCACTTGTTACAGCAATGGGACTGTAAAAAGAAAAAGATGCTTCAGAGGCAACTGCAGCTAGTGACAGACATGGGAGCCCAGCTGGACTTGGACAAGGGATAGAGAAGAGAGGCAGAAGGAGATGCTAGCCCAGTGCAAGAAGCAGCAACGCAAGTTGGGTGGGGGGTGGAGGGTGGAGGGTGGCAGGGAGGGCTGATGAGTAAAGAGCAAGCTAAAATTTGCAAAGTGTTTGCACTTGAAAAGTTAGAAACCACATATAGGAAGCAATTAAAAGGGCTTTCCCTGGAGGCAGAGGGGCTGAAAGCCTTCTTGAAGGAGGGAAAGGCAACTGCCTCCAGGCCTGCTGAGGTCCACAGAAGTCAGAAAGGAGACGGGACCAGCAGGGTCAGAACGTGGAGAGGCTGAGTTCCTGCGTATGCCAGGGAGGCATCTCACTGCAGATCCTGTCCAGAGCCCGGTCCCGAGAGCAGCCCCACAGCCCAGAGGACCCTCTGCATAGCTCACTATCAGGGCCATCCCATCTTGGTGAATGATATAGAGGTGGTTCCTGCTCCTTTAGAGACATGGGTGATCTATGCTATCCCCTAGAGGGGCAAGGCCCATGTTCCTGGAGAAACCCGTACCTTTGGCTAGCAGCCTTGCTGGTCAGAAGCAAAGATCATCTGAGCAGCAGGAGTCCAAAGCCACAGAGCAGCCCTTACTGGACATGGCTGGACACAAGCTGCCCCTCTAGGAGCCTCTGTGTCTTGGAAGGTGAGCATGGGGTAGGGACCACTAGGACAGGACAGCAGAAATTAGAAGATGCTGTACCGATAACAGAAGGTAGAAACTGTGCTGGAGAGAGAAAAGAATGACATGAAAACCTGGCTCCTACAGCTGGAAGATAAGCTTCTGGCTAGGGAGAAAGAAGCAGACTCGAGAGAGAATAACAGGTTTGCCCTCTATCCATTCTTAAACAAGTGGAACTGAGTCATCTCAGTCCCTGATGACTTGATTGCATAACCCCCTTTCCTCCTAGCAGGCTGGTAGACTCGGCACCAGGAGAATACCACGTAGCCCAGGTGTGCCCAAGCTTACAAGCCCAGTCTGGCCTGTACTCGGGCCGTGGTGTTGCTAGGTGCTGTGTGAATGCAAAAAGAGAAATTTTCCATACAGAAACCCCCAGAACTTCACCAAGAGGACTGCTGTGGCTTAGACTCAGGTTTTCACTATCTCTGTCGGCAGGAAATCTGTGCTTGTCTCACGGGGCCCACGAAAGACTGCCCTGAACCCCATTTCATTCCTTTGGGGTCTCTGAAGGTCTCTGCCTGCCAGCTCCAAGCACCTTCCTTTAGTCCCACTGTGTGTATTTATTGAAAGTGTCCTTGGCGCAGATCTACTGCTTTGTGAATTCTGTGAGAGCCCCAAGAACTGACTGGGACACTCGGATGTTGGCCGCAGAAGCCAATGCCTTCTAGAGAAAGCTGAGCTGAGAGGGAGTTCTTAATTCCACCAGCTGGGCAGGCTGCTTGAAAGGCCACAGGTGGAACTGGCCTTCTCGCTTGAGGACTTTGGCTGGCAAATGCTCTATCTCAAAAGCCTGGGATATAGGAAGGCCTTTCCCAATATTTTCCATAGATGGACCCATGTCCCTGAGTGGCTTAAAACAACACAGATTTAATATCTTACAGTTCTAGACGCTACAGGTCAGAAATAGGTTAAAATTTAGCTAATTTCTTGACAGCTTAGTTGCATGTTAGCTAGAACTGAGAGCTAAATTGTACTCTAATCGAGGTGTCATCAGGGTTGTGCCCCTTCCAAGGGGTTCTAAGGAGAACCCATGTACTTACTTTTTCCACCTTCTAGAAGCCACTCACATTTCTTGACTCGTGGCCTCTTCCACTTTTCAAAGCGTCCAATGGCTGGCTGAATCTAAGGCTGTGCCTCTTCTGCCTCTTTCATTTAAAAGGACCCTAGTCTGTACAATAGGCCCACTAGAATAGTCCAGAATAATCTCATTATCTCACAGTCAGCTGATCAGCAGACTTAATTTCATCTTCAACTGTAATTCCCCTTAGCCATGTAACATAATATTCACAATCGGGAATTAGAACATGAATAATGTTTTACCAACTGCCATCGAGTTAATTCTGACTCATATCCACCCCAAAGGGCAGAGTAAAACTGATCCCTAGGGTTTGTGAGGCTATAAATCTTGATAGAAGCAGAAAGCCCCATCGTTCTCCTTTAGAGCAGTGAGTGGGTGGGTCTTTTAGCTGCTGGCTTTCCAGTTAGCAACCTAGAGTGAAATGCAGATGAATACAATACCAACTGCACCACCATGGCTTCCCAGAACAGTCTTTAGGAGGTCATTAATCTGCCAACCACAGCAGTGATCTGGATGTTTTTTATCTCTGATACATTCATGATCACATATCTTTGGTGTATTTAGGTGTGTATTTTTTAAAATATTCTAATGTTATATGCAATAAAAAAGTGTACTGCTATGATTTTATAAGAAATTGATCAGATCGTTTTACCAGCACCCAAAACAAGAAATAGAACCCTCCTAGATTCCCCACACATAGCCAGTATCCTGACTTCTAACTCCTTAATTTTGCCTGTTTTTGCACTTTATATAAAAGAAGCATACCATCCGTTCTTTCTTACCATATGTTGTTTGTGAGATTCTTCCATATTGTTGCTTAGAGCTATAGTTATTTCATTTGCACTTTATTTTTCATTCTCTTGCCTGCATTTTTCTACTGCTATGAAAGTTCTGGGTCAATGCAATATGTTTGTATGGAATGGAATTTTTTAGATTTTAAGATATAATAATGTTTACCTTTTTATTGACATAAGAAACAATGTGTCTTGTGCAAAACTCAACTACAACTCTTTTTTTAATGAAGTTTTTATTGTGAATTAAGGTTTACAGAGCAGATCATACTTTAACACTCTGCAATTCATACATATTTTGATGCCATTCATTCATTCCAGTCCTCTTAATATGCCCTCCCTTAGTCCACGACTTCCCTGTTTTCTGTGTCCTTTTCTCCTCCTTTCCTAGCCTTCTGTCTTTGGGTGAATGCTCCCCATCTCATTTTAACGGTTGACTTTTCTAACACAGTAGTGAGTTGAAGTCCAGACCCAAGGGAGCACGGTCTTAGGGGCCCTACCAGACGCTGTCTGACCAGTAAGCCTGGTTTCTTTTAGGATTTTGATTGACAGGTTCTTCTTCTCTTTCCAGGACTCTCTAGTGTGATTTTATGCAGAGCTGGTGGTGGTGGCGCCAGGTATCACCCCGTTCTTCTGGGCCCAGGATTGTGGAGACCGGTGTTCTCACTGTCCCTTCGACTAAGTGTTTTCCCTGTGTCTGTTTAACTGCCACCCCGCTGCTCTGCCCTGGACAGGGAGAGATCAGTCCTTGCACCCTAGACGGCTGCTCAGAGACCTTTAAGACCGCTGCTACTTACCAGATTAGAATGTAGAGCACTGTCTTTGTGAACTATGATATGCTAATGGATCATTTTGTCCCCTGCAACTATTGTGATACCACTCCCCCAAAGCCCAGTACCTTATTCCTTCAGAGTATCTGCTTATATTTAAGAAGTTGTCATAATTTTGTCCTCTGTTCGCCCCACCACATTCATGGATATATTTGCAGTAAAAGTAAATATACAAATACTCTCTTTTAAACACACACACACACACACACACACACACACACACACACACACATATATATGTTTGTAAAAGTCTCCTATCTGTTCAGCCTGTGTGTATGTCCAAGTACTCACTTGTAGATTCCCCAATCCCCCACTGTTGTAGGACTTTGAATCTAACAGTGTTTGCGTCTGTAGTTTCTCACTCTTGCAAACTACCGGTGTACTCGCCTGCCTGCCTCCATCGTTTCTCCTGTGTGTTGCATTCCCCTCCGCCCAGGCTATCACTTGCCTGTGTTCTAGCCGCACCTCCCCCCCCCTCCTTTCCATCCTCTGCAACCATCAAAGAATGTTTTTATTTCCATAAGAAAACTTACTGTTGATTTTTATAGTGGTGGTCTCATACGATATCTGTCCTTTTTGTTTTTGACTAATTCCACTCGGCGTACTGTCCTCCGTGTCCATCCCTCTGTGAGGGCTTTGCAGGTGCATCGTTATTCTTCGACGTTGCATAGCATTTCATTGTGTGTTTATTGCACCCAAGTTTGTTCATCCATTCTTCCACTGCAGGGCATTTAGATTGTTCCTGTTTTTTGCTATTGTGAATAATGCTATGATGAACATGGGTCTGTATCTATTTATTTGTGTCATAGTTTTTATTTCTCGAAGACACATACCAAGTAGAGGGATTGATGTGTCATGGTATTTCTCTTCCCAACTTTCTCAGGGTGCACCATACTGCCTGCCACAGTGGCTGCACCATTTCCCAGTTCCTCCGGCAGTGTATGAAAGTGCCAGTCTTTCCACACCCTCACCATCATTTGTTGTTATCTGTTGTTGTTTTTTTTAACCTTCCAGTTAATTTGGGGGGTGAGGTCGTATCTTATTTTGATGTGTATTTCTCTAATGGCTAATGATTAAGAGCATTTCTTCATATATTTTTGCCCCCCTGAATGTCTTCTTTGGTGAAGGATCTGTTCACATCCTTTGACCATTTTTTAAATTAGATTGCCTATCTCTTTCTGTTGAGATACTCAATTTTCTGTAAATTTTAGAGATGAGTCTCTTGTCCAGTATGTCATTGTCCAATATGAAATTCCACAGCCTTTAGCTTCTCTTTTGACTCTTGGTGGAATCTCTTGACACACACAATTGTCTACGTTTTCGGAGCCCCTAGTCATCCATTGTGTTCTGCTCTGAGTGTGTTCTCCATTACTTCTGTGAGGGCAGTTACATACTTGGCTTCACATAGTCTCTTAATTGTTCAGCAGATAGGATGAGCAATCTTCATTGTATCTGCGCTCCAAGCAGCCAAAAGTAGAATTCCACCTCCACCTAACACAGTGTACACACCTAGAATCAGTCTGTTTCCCATACTAGAGCCAGAGTGACCATTTCAAATTTCATGTCCCATTTATTTGACAGCCCTACTCTAAACCCTTTGCTGCTTTTAAAGTTCCCATGACTTCTTTTTCTCTATTTTTCCCTTAGTGCCCCATGAGATCAAATGAAGTCAGATGAGACATATTTGTGCTTGATACTAGAACATAATGCATAAGATAAGCATTACTTAGATTGGGAAAATTAGAATCTAACAAGATGCCAGACAAAGACGTAGTTGGGGGGATAAATATCGACATGTGTTCAGGACAGAAAGTATGGGTTCAAAGCTCATTAGGGATTTTTTTGTTGGTAAAAATACTTGCCTGTCATAAATCACTTGTGTTGTCTTGGCAGAGATTCTTTAAGAATTGTTTGTCAGGAAATAATGTGGCCCAGGGTAGCCTTGGTCATGGAGTAGATAGTGACACCTGCCTTTCTCTGCTGAGGTATTCACTGTGCATCAGGCCGCTCCATAAATCAATATGTGTTTCTTCCTCAGTTTTTCCTTCCAGTGATGACCTTGGAGTATAGCAGGTGACAGTCTCACTAAAGAGGAAAATGTGTGCATATATTTTAAGCTCTGGTCATTCTTGTTTCTTAGATCCCTGCCGGGATTCACTAGCAGGGAATAGCTTTTGGAATGCCCCAAGGTCTCACATTCAGTATTACGCATTGATACCAACCATGGGCACATGGTTCCCAACTTACTTCTGATTGTCAATTGTGCTTGCAGAGCCGAGCTACAGAGGTTTTCTGAAGAAAACACATCGTTGACAAATGAATTGGGAAGGATTCAGCAAGAACTTAAAGTTGCAGAAAGAACAAATGATGTACAGAGGTAAAGGCTTGTCCAGGTTCAACTTAGGACCTTTGAGCTTGTGACCCAGTTTTCACATAGCAGAATGAGTGGTTTCCTCTCAGTAAAGTGAGTGTAGAAGTTACTGAGATAGAAAGTGGGACGTATTCTCAAATCAACCTCACTTTCCAGAAAGCCAAGAGTGGATGAACCTAATTGGTCTCTGACCATGACATGACACATATGTAAAGGGCCCTGGCCTACCTCCACATGCAGGCAGCCCCTCTCATACCTGAATGCCTGGTCTCAGACGTAAAAGGTAGAACACGTATGTATGTGGCAGCATTGACCACCCCACAGTGAGCAGCTGCTACACCCATCCTTCTTACCTCTGCCATCGTGGCATACCACCTTATTCCCTGTATGAAAGTACTCCGCATCACACCTGATGGTGAGGACAGGTGGACATAGTTTAGTACAGTGAAATGATCCTAGGGCCTTCCTAGACAAATACAATATCTATGTTCATGACTCAGTAATAATTTCAGGTGGACTTTTCACCACGGTTTATATTTGTATGTAGATATCGGCATTAGGGGTAGGTCTGGGCCCTAGGACACTGAGGCAGGAACAAGGGACAGGGAGTGGAGTGCTAACACTGGTCAGTGAGTTTTCACTGCTGTAGCCATATCCAAGGGCAGTCTGCCTTTTGATTTTTCTTCCAAATAAGAAGTTCAAGATAAAGTCAACTCTGACCTGCTGCGAGCATGGAGCATAGTTGATGGAGTAGCCATGACGGTCAGAATATGGATGGCAGGGGAAGGGACCAGCGGGGATTTGCATCATTACAGTTCTGAAATCCAGGAGGTCTTCCCTTGAAACCATTTTCTCCTAAGTTTACTACCAGACTCCATTCCCAGCAGATCGCAGTGAGGGTAAGATGGTTTGTGTTTGTGTTGCTGGGTGGCTAGTTCCATACTTTGCTAAATCCGTAGTAATTTGCTTGACTAAGGATTGCCACGGAGAATGCTCCTTTTGTACAATCTGGCAAAATCTTGCAAGCGAAAACTAAACCCACTCTCATTGAGTCTGTAGAGGGTTTCTAAGACTGAATCGTTAAGGGGTGTGGGAGGCTATACCATTGACCTTGGCAGTTACCAGCACAAACCAAGGTGACACCTGGCTTTGGTTTCACCCTCCCTGCTGAAAATTTTCATTTCCGCCTCAAAAAGAGTCACCTGACGAATCCCATCTGACCCTAGACCAAGGATGGGACCAGCCTTGTTCGCATGTAAAATGCATTGGAAAGGGGATTATTGGAGATGCAGTTAGTTTAAAATTTGGCACCTTGTCTTTTGATCTCTCTTAAGTTCCATTTTTAATTTGTTCCAGTTTTTAATACTTTCTGCTTTCTTTTCTAAATGTTCTTGTCTGTTTTACTTTGTTATTGTTAGTTGTTTCTGTTGTTTTTAAAGTATGTTTTCCTATAGATGAAGTCCAGAATAGGTGCATCTATACAGACCCTAACTGGATTACTGGTTCTTTGGGAGTTTCACACAGTTGGTTAGAAGGAAATGGAAAGCTAATAACGACGAGTACAAGAATGAAGAAAATGTTCCAAAACTGATTGTGGTGATGATTATACAATCTTGATATGATTGAACTATTGAATTGTATATATGTGAATTATGTATCAATAGAACTTTTTTAAAAATTAAAGAATCGCCTGAGAACTTTGCTAAAATATTGATTGTGATTCAGTATATTTAGGTCAAAAATTCAAATTATCAACAGGGGTTGGAACTGGAATGAATCGGTTTGAAGTCCTAAGGGTAAACTTTCCTAAATTCTTCTGGCGTTAGGAGCTTGGGATCAAGATTGAACCATCACCACTATTATCAATCATAGCAGTAGCAGTAGTGTAGAGGGATCTGGGCCGTAGAATATGAGGGGAGGTAGGGGTGGGCCTTTTTGTCCAAGCCATGGTGGACTGTTACTAGAAGAAGAAAACACATTAATTGGCAATGATATTGTTAATTTTGCTTTTTCAACAGGAAAGAAATTGATATTTTAAAGAAAGAGAAATATCAGGCCTGCCTTGAAATGGAAATGATCAACAGTCAGGTTTAGTATTACCACCTGATGTGAAGCTAATGAACTTTTCTTTCTCTCTTTCTTTCTTTCTTTAAAAACTATTTTCGAATATTATAGAGGACTTTGTTCCTCAACGATTTCAGAATGCAGTAACTACCTCCCTTGTCAAAAATCAGAAAGTTCGTGTGGATACATTACTGCCGTCAGGGACACCCCATTTTGGTGCTGCCAGCCATCCTGATAATTCTTAGAATCACATATGGCATTTATATCATGTCTTCTTGTCTCTTTCTCTCGGTCTATTCTTTATTTTGGAGACCATGGCACTTTTGAATATTACATGCAATTGTTTTGTTCCGTGTCTTGAAGTTTGGGTTTGTCTAGTCATTGATAATAATTAGATTGAGATGAGGCTTCTTTGGCAGAAGTACAAGAGTAAGAGTTGTGCAGTCATCAGCACCATCAATGTCAGAACTCTTCCTTCTTCCACTCATTGTTAGCTTCCCACTTCCCGCAACCTTCCTGCCATGCCCCTAGCCAACTATCACTCCAGTTACTGTCTCTAGAGATTTACATAGCCTGGATTTCATACACAGAAAATCACACAAAGCACAAACAATGACAAAGCAAAACAGAGAAAAACCTCAACCAAAAGAAAATATAAAATGTTAGAAACTGCCACCAGTTAGAACCTCCTTGGGATTTCAGCCAGTCTCAGCCAGAATCTTAACAGTGAGACACACTTTCACATAAACTAACAAGTACTAGCAGACCCCTTAAAATCCCCTTTTTTAATTTATCAGAAAACCACTATAACCAGAACACCACTTATGATTATTTCTGTCACCTAAATCCTACTCATGTATTCCTATCTCCTATTCCTTCTACCCAGTCAGCTCTATCATTTCTTCCTCATCTCAACAGAATACAATTTCCAGCCCCTATCTGAACTTTCTCCACTAACCCAAAGAGCAAGTCCTGTCCCTCCCTCCTCCACCTACTCACACACAATCCAGAACCTTACATACCATCTACAGTTGGATCACTATGCCATGCAAACAACAGTCAGCAGTAGTAACCACAAAAAATCAAGATAAACAAAAGTCAACAACTGAAGATTACGCAACTTCATTGGAATACACAGAAAGTGAAGACCTTAAATTACCAGAAAGAGAATACAGGTGAATGATGTTTGTGACCATACAAGAGATTTGGGGATCAATTCTGAAAAAAGGAAGAAAGTGTGATACTAAAAACCTCACACCCCAAAGAAACCGAGAAACAAAACAATGAGATAACAGAATTAAAAAACATTGTATGAGAACTGAGCAATACCGGTGTTCATCGCAGCACAGTTTACAATTGCAAGGAGTTGGAAACAACCCAAATTTCCATCAACAGATAAATGGATTAAAAACCTATGGTACAGATGTGCTTTACATAATTGATGTATGTATGGATTGTGCTAAGAGTTGTATGAGCCTCTAATAAAATGATTTAAATAAAAACTATGGTACATTCATACACTGGAGTACTACACATCACTGAAAAGCAGTGATGAATGCATGAAGCACCTTGCCACATGGGAAAAACTGGAGAAAATGATGCTAAACAAAGTAAGCCAAGCACAAAACACAAATACAACATGAGTCCGCTGAGGTAAACTTAAAAAAAATGCAAAAGGGACATAAGGAAAAAGCTACTGTATACAAACATTCCTGGGGTGGTAGTATGGCAGGGGCCAGACCAAATCCAGGGATACATATGTTAGACAATTAAAAAGGTTGGGGGGGGGGGAAGAAAATGAAATAAATGGGTAGCTGGGGAACAGGGAACTAACCCATCCAAAGGGAGGGTCTTGTTCATATCGTCGCCGGGAAAGAAGGACCAGACTTCTACCCCATGCTCCAAGATGTGAATGCAACATACTGGCATGAAGCAAGGAACCAGTAGAGAGGTCTGAGGGGTTGGCCCCAATCCCAACTACATGGACAGCAGCCCTTGCCCCCAGAAGAAAGTACTTCAGAGGATAGCATTGAAGCTACAGCTCCGAGAGAGGGACATGTCTGATCAGAGCAAATCGAAGCAAATGAAGGGGGAGGAAGAGAGACTGGAGCACATCCTGGCCCACCAAGCCTTAAGGACAATATCCCCACCAAGAACAGCCAATGCACAGAGAGGACCATATGGCTGGTCCCACTATGAGACAGGACATCCCCCACTGACCCATAGCCCTATAGGGGACAACACTGGAGACACAGTGTGGGAATTAGACCGATCTGACCCCACCACACTGAGGCAAAACATGAAGGGCATGCAACAGAACAGCAAGGGAAGCAGAGCAAGGAAGTCCCGAGGCATTATCAAAAATAGACTTTGGGTTCAGAGCATGGCACCCCATCAGGCTCAATCAGCAAACACTCGCAAATGTCAACAAACAGACCTTGAACTATTGACAGGCTTTTCTTTTTTTTTGTCATTTGTTTTTTGGTGGTGGTGTTTTGTTTTCTTTTGTTGCTTTGTTTTGTTCTGTCTTGTTTTTGTGTATATTATTATCTCTGCAGGTCTATCTAGATAAAATAGGTGGGATAAACAATCTGGAGGAGAAAACAATGGGACTGACAGTTCCAGGGGGACATGAGAGAGGGGAAGGTTGGGGAAAAGAAGTGGTTAACAAACCAAGGGACAAGAGAACAACAAGTGATCCAAAATCAGTGGTGAGGAGCGTGTAAGAGGCCTGGTAGGGCTTGATCATGGGTAATGTAACCGAGAGGAATTACTGAAACCCTAATGAAGGCTGAACATGAACAAGAGCAAAGTAAAAGGAAATAGAGGAAAGAACTGCAAGGCACATAGCATTTATAGAGCTCTAAATATAGGCATGTACATATGTAAATATATTTATATATGATGATGGAGAAATAGAACTATGCATATATTTATAGGTTTAGTATTAAAGTAGCAGATGGACATTTGGCCCCTACTCAAGTACTCTCTCAATGTAAGAACACTTGTTCTATTAAACTGGCATTCCATGATGCTCACCTTCCAGACACAATCACTGAAGGCAAATGTGGTGAAGAAAGTCAATGGTGTCGGCTATCAAAAGATATAGCATCTAGAGTCTTAAAGGTTTGAAGGTAAACAAGTGGCCTTCTAGGCCAACCAAAGCCCACATGGAAGAAGCACACCAGCCTGTGTGATCATGAAGTGTCAAAGGGATCAGGTATCAGGCATCAAAGAACAAAAAATAATATCATTGTGAATGAGGCGAGTGCAGATTGGGGACCCAAAGCCCATCTGTAGGCAATTGGACACCCCCTTACAGAAGGGTCACGGGGAGGAGATGGGCCAGTCAGGGTGCAGTGTAGCAATGATGAACATACAACTTTCCTCTATTTCTTAAATGTTTCTTCCCCACCACTATCATGATCCCAATTCTATCTTACAAATCTGGCTAGACCGGAGGATGTACACTGGTACAGATAGGAACTGAAAACACAGGGAATCCAGGATAGATGAACCCTTCAGGACCAGTGGTGGGAGTGGCAATACTGGGAAGGTGGAGGGAAGGTGGGGGTAGAAAGAGAGAACCAATTACAATGATCTACATATAACCCCCTCCCTGGGGGATGTACAACTGAAAAGTGGGTGAAGAGAGACGTTGAACGGTGTAAGACATGACTAATAATAATTTATAAATTATTAAGTGTTCATGAGAAAGGGGGGCAGGGAGGGAGGGTAAAAAATGAGCTCATACCAAGGACTCAAGTAGAAAGCAATGTTTTGAGAATGATGAGGGCAACAAATGTACAAATGTGCTGACACAATGGATGTATGAATGGATTGTGATAAAAGTAGTATGAGCCCCCAATAAAATAATTACCCCCAAAAAAGAACTGAACAATAGAATGGAAGAAAATGAAAATTGAATCTATGAACTTGAAGACAACCATGCAGACTTCAGCAAATGAGAGAAACAAACAAAAGAGTAAAATAATCTGAAGTAAACCTGAGGATGATGTGAGAAACCATGAACAGAAGTAATGAATGTCTTGTTTGGAATACTGGAACAGGAAGAAACAAACAAATCTACATATAAATTAGTAAGAGAATTTGTGGAGGAAATTTTCCCCAGTACTATAAAGGAGGAGATAATAACCATTCAGGAGACAGAGAGAACTCCAAGGAGGTTAGACCCGGGGGGTGGGGGTAGGGGACATGTATAGGAGGGCATCAGGACATATGATAGTCAAAATATTCAACTTCAAGGAAAAGGAGAGAATCTTGAGAGCAGCTAGAGAGGGAAAAAGTCACCTTCAGAGGTAATCAGATTGGAATAAGCTCAGAGCTCTCAGCAGAAAATATGCAGGAAATAAGAAAATGGAGCAACATAGATCAAACTTTCAAAGTAAAAACCTGCCAACCAAAATCCTGTATCCAGCAAAGCGATATATCACATATAAAGAAGAAATAAAGGTATTCCCAAACAAGGAAATAGTTAGAGAATTCATAAAAACAAAACCAGCATTGCCGAAAACACTAACCATATCTCTATGGTCAGAAAATCAACAGCACAAAAACATTATGAGATCGCCACAGTCCGTGCTTCTTTCCAGAAGTCAACACACTAAAACAACACCCAAAACAGTAGATCTAGACGGGAAACAAGGACATGAATAGATTCCTCCCTCCCAAACACAGATAATACAATATGATAGTAACTCACCTGCATTTGGAATTAATACCAATGAAAATCAATGGGCTAAATACCCCAGTCAAAAGACAGAGTAGCAGACTGGATTAGGAAACAAGATCCATCAATCTGCTGCCTTCAAGAAACACACCTCAAACTCACAGACAAAAACAGACTGAGAGTCAAAAGATGGAGAAAAAATTACTAAACCAATGACAATGAAAGGAAGACCTCACACAAATAGAAAACTACAAGCCAATATCTCTCATGAACATAGATTCTCAACAAAATCCTGGCCAGTAGAATTCAACAACATATCAAAATAATAATAATACTTCATGCCCAAATGGGATTCATACCACCATATAAACAAAATATAGAAGAACCAGATGATCATATTGATGGATGTAGTAAAAGCATTTGACAATATCCAACACCCATTCCTAATAAAAACAATAATTAAATATAAGGAAATTCTTCAATATACTAAAGTCCATGTCTTAATATCCAACAGCCAGTATCATACTGGATGGAGAAAAGCTGAAATCATTGCAATTGAAAATGGGAACCAGACAAAGATGCCCATTATCCCCACTTTTATTCAGCATTGTGCTAGATCCTAGCCAGAATCAAAAGGCAACAAGAGATTAAGGGAGTGCAATTGGGCAAAGAGAAATTAAGCTCTAGTTATTTGCAGATGGTATGATTTTATAGAGAGAGAAAAACCCAAGGTCTCCACAAAACCCTGTTGGAAATAATTGGAGCTTGTTTCAAATAAGCACCCATCTAAGTGAGATGCCAGTAAACTCACCTGGAAGAAGCACACGATCATCGATGATCCAAGGATTATCAATTATATAAACCAGATCTGAAGAAGGGCGTGCTGTCAGAGCTGAAATTTGTGAAATTCTGGTGTTCACAAAGCTATGGCTGACAGTGGGAGCCCAAAATACATGTTCAGGTTCTCCACAGGGAATAAGCCTCCAGTGGCCCCCCTCTGACTATCACTGAGGGATAGGAATAACCTGGTTATCAGGCAGCTGGTATTGGAAAGACGATTATAGTAAATTAAAATGATAAATAGGGCTTGAATGGTTAAAATCTTGTTATTTGAGCTCCCTTTAGATACACTTTGACTTTTATCTAGTTTTTAATATTTTCTGGGTTTTGCTGTTGTTTTCTAGATTAGGTCTTATCTCTGCTGTATTTTGTTATTTTGGTACCTTTCTTGATTCTCTGTTATGTATCTTTCTGTGTTTGGGGGTTTATCAAACCCAGATTGGGTGAATCTGTAGAGGTAATAACTGGAGTAAGAGTTCTTGGGGTGTATTGATGGGGAGGAAAGAGGTAATGGGGAGCTGATATCACGTAGTATGAAAAGGAAGAAATTGATTATATGCAGTAATTGCACAATGCTGCTTGATCTGATAGAGCTATTGGTATGATGTCTGGATTATGCCCTAATAAAATGATCTGGGAAAAACATAAATTTTAAAAAATCAATTTTCATTTACATCAGGGCTATCACATTTTTAACAAAACTCAAGTGAATATTCCCAAATTAATTAAGTTTTCCCACAAGTTTACAGGAATGCTGCTGCTCCACATAACACAATACTTTTTAGCGTTTTAATGAAGGTCGGGAAGACCTCAAAGATGAATTCAAGGCAAGTCACCTCAGAAGGCTTTGGAGACTCTCTTTCTGGGTTTCAAAGGAATCCTCTTTATATTTTCTCAAGGATGATCACAGAGACTTCTCAGGAAGACATCTGAAGAGAATGGAAAGCTGCGCTGGGGAGGAGGAAGAAGGACAGGAAAATGTACCACGGCGTGTGTTCTGTTACGGCGCCATACCTGCTCCTCCTGGAGGGTAGCAAGGACTGTCTGACGAGCTCCTCATTGGGAACGACCCATCCACCTGACGCAGCCTTATCTGCCTTCCACACTGCTCTGTGTTCCCAAGCTCAGAGGACATTTAAAACGAACATGATTTGCATCCCTTGAACATGACAAAACTCCCATTTGACATGACATAAATTGAAGAGTGAGAATTCTTTGGGAAATGAATAGAAAGATGAAAACACTTCAGAAGCATATAGGCATAGATAAAGATATGACATGAAACAGTAGCTTCATATTTTGATAGTTTTGTTTAATTAAGGTTTCTTTTTTTAATCATTTTATTGGGGGCTCATACAACTTATCACATTCCATACATACATTCATTGTGTCAAGCACATTCATACATATGTTTCCATAATCATTTTAAACAAGTTTCTATTATAAAATGCTTTTATACTTACCCTTGTGTGTGCGTATTAAACCTACAAGATAAAAATGATATGATTCTGCTCATTGCTGAACCATAGGTATTCACACCAACGTGGGAATACCTTGGAACTGTGGTTGATCTCTCCCCTGAAAACTAATTGTTGTGAGAAAAAAAGAAAGGCAATCCAACAAAAATTTAATTTGATTCTTTTAAATTGTAATTTATTGAAAGATGCTCCTGACCAGTGGTTGACAGTAACTGAAATCTCTATGGTGAAAAACTGAGAAATTTTCTAGCAACTGTTGGAACACACGGCCATTTGTGTATACACCAAGAGGACATCTGTCAGACACTCTAATTTCCTGGCCCAGTGGTACTGAGAATATCAACAACTTACTGCCAGATAGATTTGGATATCAGGGACAGGTCAGAGGTCCTTTTGAAGAGATTCATATGCTTTAAGTTTCTTCCTCCCCCCCCCCTTAACACGATGTTTTAAATAACTTAGATAAAAGTGGGAGGCCTTCAGAACAGTGGTTTAAATGTTCTTAATGGTCTAGATGTATTCTCACTTCTTCTCAGGAATAAAGCAGAGTTCTCAACTTCAGCATCATTGCTGTGTGAGACTGGATAAGTCTGTATAGGGGCTGTCCTATACACTGTAGGATATTTAGTAGCATTTCTACATGTCAGTAGCCACCCCTACCTACCCCAATTATGACAATGAAAAATGCCTCCAGATGTTGCCACGTCCCACAGTGAGACAAAATTACCCCTCATTAACCACTGAAAGGATCTGCTGGGGCTTCGTTTTTGTTTTCAATCATTGTTTTACCCTTTTTTGCTCTAGAGTCAGAAATACAAGGATCAGTTATCTCAGCTCAACCATAGGATCCTTCACCTGGGTGAGGAGGCCTTTGTCCACAAGGCTCAAAATGAGAAAAATCAAGTACCCGTTCAGTTGCTGACACTGAAGATGGATCGGGCTGGTCACCAGGTGAAAGAGCAGGTGAGTGGGCAGTGCAGAGTGGGAATATGAGAGCAACAACTTAAAGATATGGAGACATACACTGCCCCACACATAGCCAGGAAGCCTGGGGGAAAAGAACATGGAATATCATAGTTTTTTATAAATCTGCTTTATTTAGAAGAGTAGCATAAAGGAATTAAATCTTAAAAAGAGAGTGAATTCCTACAACCTTTCTGAAAAGACAAGTTGAAAATATAGATAGCAAGAGCCTCAAGAATCTCATTATAAGAAGTGAAACTTCACTGTTTGCAAATAATATGATTTTATATATTGAGAATCCTAAAGGGTCCACAAGAGACTAGCTGGAAGTCATAGAGGAGTTTAGTAGAGTAGCAGTATACAAGAGTAACAATTGACTTCTTCTATACCAGGGATGGGGGTACAGAAAAAGATACCAAGGAATCAGTATCCTTTGCAAAAGCTGAAATACCTGGGAATAAACTTAACCAAAAACCAAGACTTGTACGAAGAAAACTATAGAACATTACTATAAGAAGCCAACCGGGATCTACACAAATGGAAGCATATTCCGTGTTTGTGGATCAGAAGACTCAGTATTGTGAGAATGTTGATACTATCTAAAACAATCTACAAATAAAATGCATTGCCGATCCAAATTCTAACATCATTCTTCAAAGAAATGGAAACACTGATTATTAACTCCATATAAAAAGGGAAGAAACCCAGGATAAGCAAAGAACTCCCCAAGAAAAAGAACAAAGCAGGTGATCTCACATTACTTGACCCCAAAACCTACTTATACAGCCACAGTTGTCAAAACAGTCTGATACTGGTATACTGATACATGCTCCCTGTCACTAGCCACCCAGGAAATGCGAGTCAAAATGACCATAAGATCCCACCTAATGCCCATAACTAGCCCAATTAAAAAAAACAGAATGTGAAAGGGAGGATAGGGCGGAGGTAGGGGGAGGAATGAGGAGCTGATGCCAAGGGCTCAAGTAGAAAGAAAATATTTTGAAAATGATGATGGCAACAAATGAACAAATGTGCTTGACACAATGGAAGGATTACAATAAGTTGTACAAGTCCCCAATAAAATGATTTTTCAAAAGAAACAGAACAACAAATGTTGGAGAGTGTGTGGTGAGATAGGAACTCTTATCCCCTGCTGGTGGACTGGTAAATATGTACAGGCACTCTGGAAGGCAGTATGGCGATACCTAAAACAGATGGCAACTGAACTACCATATGATCCAGCAATACCATTGCTGGTATGTACCCCAAAGAAATAAGAAGCAGATCACGGACAGATGTTTCCCTCCCCTATGGTCATCACAGCAGAGTTCATAGTAGCAAAAAGCTGGTGGGTGGGCAGGAAGAAGCTGGAAACAGCCTACATTACCATCAGTACAAGAGTGGATAAAAACTCTGGTACATACATACAATGGAATACATCCCTAAAAACAACAATGAAACACCTCAAGTTGTAGAGGCATCTGGAAGATATTATGCTGAGTGAAGCTAGTCAAGCACAGAAGGATAAACACTGTGTGAGTCCACGATAATAGGAACATGCAGCAGAACGGGCACAAGTTCAAGTGTGCAGGCCATCCAGTCGTCTGGCTGGGGACCAGGCAGGCCGCTAAAGAGCCACACATCATCTGCTCAAAGTAAGTATCATGTAGGTCACTTGGCCGAAGGTCACCTCATGAGAGCTGGAATCAGATGGATGGGGTGGGGTTGATGCTGGTCCCTGAGAGGTAGCCATGTGGATTTGGGGTGAGGTCTCCCAGAGAGGGAATCAGCCCTGTCAGAGGAATGGGGCTTACTGATGCGAGGGGCAGCACAGGAAAGAAGAAAGGCAATGGTCAAATTTGGGGGAACATAGGTGCATGCCTGTTGAGGGGAGAAGAGGGAGGGCTGACATTGTGGGGGAGGGGTGTCCAGTGAGGTTGCTCTTGGGAGGACCTGATGCAGAGGGGTTAAGTGGAGAGCAAATGCTTTGAGAGTGATTAGGGCAAAGAATGTATGGATGTGCTTTATACAATTGATGTATGTATATGTATGGATTGTGATAAGAGTTGTATGAGCCCCTAATAAATTGTTTAAAAAATAATAATAAATTTTTTTAAAGTTGTATGAGCCCCTAAAAAATGATTTTTTAAAATACTGTAAAAAAAGAAACCAAACTTGACCAACAGTTACCATGGGTGAAGGGGAAAGATCTGTTGCTTTGGGAGCATTGAGTTTCTGTCACTGTGGTCGATAGTTTGAAAAAGGATAACAATGATAGTTGTACAACATGAAGAATATTATTGAGCCTCTTCTCGCTCTGAATTATACAACTAGAAGTTGTGCAATTGGAAAATATTTCTGTACATTTGTGCCACAGTTAGAAAAAAATAAGTACATGAATTACAATGAGTACAAGGAAGAAGAAAAATGTTTTGAATTAAATATTGTAACAATTGGACAACTTTTCTTGATCTGATTGAATTGTATGACGTGGGTGAAGTGCTAATACAACTGTTTTAAAAGATGTGATGCAAAACAATAATATGGATTATTCGGGAGAACATGATGCTGAGTGAAATTAGTCAATCACAAGAGACAGATATTGTATGAGACCACTACTGCAAACGGTTTTCATATTGAAAAATAAATAACGAGATAGAAAGAAACTCCATGTGGTTACAGATCAGATCAGGTTTTCTGGGATGTTAGAATTACAGAGTCAGATCATGACCAAGAAAGCCCCATGGAGCACTTCGACTCTGACAAATACATGTGTTGCCCTGAGTTAGAACTAACTCCACAGCATCAGTTTTCGTTATTAACTGCTGTCTCTTGTTCCCATTCAGGATGACGCTTAGGGTTGCCCGTAGGCATGCCCTGTACCCAAGATTAAAGTTTCATGCAGAATAATTTCACTGCCCTTAAAATTCTCTGCTCCACCTGTTTGTTCCTCTATTGTTCCTTGAACTCCTGCTAGTCGCTGACCTTGTTTCTGTCTCTTTAATTTTGCTTTATAATTGGAATCATGCATTATGTAGCTTTTTCAGACTGGTTTCTTGTACTTAATAAGTACTTAAGTTTCCTCCATATTTTTTTTCATGGCTTGATGGCTCATTTATTTTTTTTGCTAGATAATATTTCCATGATACAGATATGCTCGTTTGTTTAGCCATTGACCTGTTGAAGGACCTCTTGATTACTTCCAGTTTGGGGCAATAATGAATAAAATTATGATAAATATTTGTATGCAGGCTTTTATGTGGATACAGATTTTCAACTCATTTGAGTAAATACCTAGGAACACAACTGCTAAAACATATGACAGGCCTTTGGAATAGTGGTTACATTACCAGATAAGTATTGGACTGCTGACAGCGAGATTGACAGTTCAAATCCACCAGATGATCCGAGGGAAAAAGATAAGCCTATCTATTCCCATAAAGAAATCCTGTCAGAAACTCTATAGAGGGACGCTGTGAGTCAAATTGGCTTGATGGCATTGTTTTTGTTTTTTTGTAAGCCTATGTAAGAAACTGCCACTGTCGGATTCCTATGCAAAACACTACGCCCTGCGCCACACCTATACTCCTGACAGAGCTTGTTAGCATCCCATGTTCAGACAGAGGCTCGTAGCTAGTAACTTGTAGATGTGTACATTTCGCCCAAATACCATTTTAAATGTCTTGAAGTTAGTTCTTTTAAAACATAATTTTTTGATTGGTAACCTCCTTTTGTCAGGAAATACATGAAAAACAACTTAATACCACAGAAAAGCAAGTGGATAAAGTGGAAATGATCTTAAAGAATATGGAAATGCTTCTACAAGAAAAAGTAGATGAGCAGAAGGACCAGGTGAGTGATAAGTTCTTGTCATTTCCTCACAAACATCTTATATCTGCACACTTCTACCTCCTGGGTATTCACACAGCTGGTGTAGTAAGAGACTGTCTGGTCACAGACTCCGAGAGGCCATGTTCATTAGTTACCCCTCAGACTGAGCCTCTGTCAACACCTTATACTTGAACATGAAGTAATTTTCCACAGGATTCATAATTAATAGCAGTCAATAAAAGATTCTATTATATATATAAAACTAGCTTGTTTATTGTACTTATTTTCTTTTGGGTATCATTTTAAGGTTTCTTTTTTGAGATGGCCACATAACCTCAGGAAGGTTATGGATTTATTCATGCATCCTTCATTCAGCACATTGCCTACTGAGCACCTACTGTGTAGGAAAGCATTTTTCTAGGTAGACCTGAGATAAATAAGCCCTCATGGAACTTAAATTCTAGAGCTGATGAGAGCTAATAATAAGATTGTAGTTGGCCAAGGGCTTTGAAGAAAACACATTTTCCTGGACTGTAGAGTCAGGGTGTTAGGGGAGACTATACTGCACAGATAAGGTATCTGAGCAGCCCCTTAATCATGACCTAACATATATGAGTGGGTAAAAAAGAAAAACAGGAAAACTCCACTCTGTGGAGCTTTCATAGGATGCATTGTTCCTACTAGCTGAGCATCGAGCAACTTGTTCTGAGTTAGTGCACCCAGCGGCGTCGCCTGGGAAGGTTCTCTGGTCACAGTGAATTTTTTCATAAAAGCAGTTTTGCTCACACCTTGTTTTTTGTGATGGCTCATTTAAGAGAACTGCGTGTGGCTGTGAAAGTTTGCTTTCTGCTCCAGAAAAATGTCACAGAAACTGTTGTGATGTTGAATACAACTTACAAGGATAGCACTCTGAAAAAAACTCAAGTGTACCAGTAGTTTTCTTATTTCCAACAAGGTAAAATGTCGATCGATAACAAACCTTATTCTGGATGTCCATCAACTTTCCAAACAGACAAAAATGTCCAAAAAATTCATCCACTTTTGCTTGAAGACCAATGATGGACCATTAAAAAGATGGGGAAGTTATCGACTATCTTGGAGCTTAGTTCAGTGAAGTTTAACAGAAGATTTGTGACAGGCCACCAAGAAGGAGTGTCAACTGGAAACAAGTCATTCTTGGAAAGAACAACTCTGAAGTGATCCAGACTTTTCTCAAGGTCATTACTGGTGACAAGCAAACTTCAGTCAAGCCAGGGGAAGACACCGTCATCACCTTGCCCAAGAAAAACTCGTCAAGTGAAATTAAAGATCAAGATTATGCTCATTTGATTTTTTTGATGTCCATAATATAGTGCATTTAGAGTTCCTTCCACTAGGTCAGACTGTTAATCAAACTTTCTATTTAGAGGTTTTGAAAATATTGTGTAACAATGTGCAACAAAAAAGACCTGATTTGTGGCAGATGGGGGACTGGTTTTACCATCATGACAGTGCAACTGCTCACATGCCATCTCAGTGTGCCAATTTTTGACAAGAAACAGCATGCCTCTCTTGTCCCATGCACCTTACCTGACTTCACTCCATGCAACTTCTTTGTGTTTCCACCAATGCAGAGGAACATGAAAGGACAGCTAGTTGATGATATAGAAGAGATGAAGCAAAAAAATGAGAGAGGTGCTGTCAGCCGTCCAAACAGCTGAATTTGAAAAAAAAAACAATGTTTCCAAGAATGGAAGCGCAGAATTGACAAATGTATTAGGTGTAATGGAGAGTACTTTGAAGGTGATAAGGTTGTTTTGTAAAAAAATTTAAATACAAAGCTTTGAAACAAAATTCCAGGTTTTCGGGGTACCCCATCGTATACCTCAAGTAGAAAACAGATTAGCATTGGGGGAAGCATGTTGCTCACTGGTGGAATATCACATGTGTTGTACTTGAGAATCCTTCCTGACAGGTGCTAAATACCGGTAACATTTCCTGATCACCAGACAGCCATAAATAGGCACCCACACACTTACACTTCCCTGTTCGTGGTTGTGGGAAAATAGTCTCGGCCCTGTAAAAGGTTTTGCTCTACCGAGTGCCAGGCACCATGCCTGTCACTGTTCTACTGTTCCTTTACTTCCTCCTGTCCCTCCCCTACTCCTCTTAAGTCCCCTTTCTCCTCTTCTTTCCATCCTGCCTTGCTCTTTTTTATTCCCCCACTCACTGGGAGCCCTCCTTGCCATAAGTATGTAAGCCCATTGTAAAGAAGCCTGGCCCTCTGGCCTAGCCCTCAGCCCTCCTCTCTGCTCTTTAAATGCCCTTCAAAGACTCTGTGCTCACAACCCTGCTTCTCTCCCTTCCATGCTCCTCTCATGGCTCAGCCACTGTTCGTCCCCCCTGCCTGGGTCTACACCTAATTCGCAGCTCAGCTTTCAGAATGGATATAGACTCCAAGCACTCGTACCCCACTGATCTCACTCTGGTCCACACCCCCTCACTTTATGCCCTCTCTCTGGCCTTCCTGGTTCTGCCTTGCATACCGGCCTTGATTTCTTCTTAGCACAGGCGCTGCAATACCTCTGAGATCTCAGCTCGCCGCGCCTCACACCTTCCCATCTTCTTCAAAGTAAAAGTCAACCTTGTCACGGTGTCCTTTAAGGCTCTCTTAGATTTAGTGTCCACTCCTGCCCTGACTTCCTGTCTATGTTTCCTCAGGAGCACACACCTTCAGCTATGGTGGCTGCCTGCTGCTACCTAGTCACCCGAGGCCCTGACCAGCTGCAAGGTCTTTGTAATCTCTCTTCTTGCTACCTGGTGTTCACATAGCCCCTAGATTCCTAAACTTACTTGGCCTACCACCCCTTTTTACAGGAAAAAAAAATCACTCATTGTCCACCTGACCATTAAAATCTTTTGTACTATTGCCCCTAATTCAGGATACGGTTTGGGTGTCTGCTTGTGTAGCGCCCCTGGATGCTTTGAGGCCCAGACATCGTCACTGGACTGTTTCACTGCTACCCAACGGGCAGTACCGCCCCCTTTGGGAAAAACTGGGATAGTCTCTGGACTCTCATTTTACTCAGAACTCCGTTCACATGTCATCTTACAGGAACAGCCTCGGGGTTTCTGTAGACAAGCAAAACCAGTAAAACATGTATGTAAATATATTGAGAAAATTGTACTTCGTGACTCACACACATGGGGGGGTTAGCACGTCCCATATCCGTGGGTCCAGTGGCAACTTGGAGACCTCTGCTGGTTCATGGGGTAGCAGAGGAACAGATGTCTGCAGGTTTATGAACTAGAACTGCAGGCCAGGCGTTAAGCAAAAACATAACAAAGAATCGAGACGGCTAACCACGATGACAAAATACAACAGAAATAAACCCCCATAGTTTTAACTGTTCGAGATTTTAGCTATTCAAGTCAGAGTTATCATTTTAATTTCCTATAGTCATCTTCAGTACTCTCATCTGGTAACCAGGTTCTTCCCATTCCTCAGTTTCATCGGAAAATCACTGGAGACTTATTCGCTGAGTAGCTCCTGCAAATGTATTTTGGCCTTCCGCTCTCATCCATTCCCTTCTGAAAACCAGAATCTCGCCTGCTAAGCTTTGATACTATTCCCTTCTTCCGATTTGGATTATATAATTTACAATCCATGGATAACAGATGTTGGTGTGCTTCTTCCATGTGGATTAGTTGACATCTCACTTAGATGGCTGCTTGTTTGGAAACAAGCCTTTAAGATCCCAGATGCTGTTCTGTCTGATTAGTGGGGCACCATCTAATTTCTTCACCAATGCTACCCTTAAGGGACCTGATCTCATTCAAGAACTTTTTGAAGCCCCCTTGTATTCTTGACCTTGATAGCTAAAGGTACACTGCTTCTGACAGGTATCAAGAAAAAGACATTGATTAAAGCAATAGCTATGTGCTATCTTCCAGGAAATGTACTAATGTGCTCAAGCAGTGAAACCACATCTGGATTAGCAGTTACAATCAGAGCCACCACTGGTTAAGTTTATATCAATTCACTGTCACTCTCTTAAGATCCTTTTTTTTTTTTTTTTTTTTGCACAAGACAGATAGGTAAGTTGAATGAGATTGTGGTGGAAATCATCCCCCTCCATTCTTCAAGTCTTTATGGTGACATTAATCTCTGCAGGTTCTCCAGCAATGTAATACTGCTTTTGGTCTAATATTTCTTTGAGGAAAGTTCTAATGGCTTCCACTTGGCCTTTCTTACTGTAATAACCCTTTCTCCATGTGTCAGGGATCCAAAATTCTGCCAATTGCATATTCTGGACCTGGAGAGATTATTACAGGATTATTTCAGAGACCACTGTACCCACTGTTGGATAGGCATGAGCTGACATTTGGGCCTCCTAGAATGAGTGTCAGTTTAGTGCCATAGGGATCCTTTGAGAAATATTAACTATCTATATTCTGACAGTGTAGTGGATTTCTACCTCAGAGGATTCATAGGAGTTGTGGGCCTATACACTTGCTCATCTTGGAATTGATAGAGCCCTCTAAGCATCCCCTGCATGTGTGGGTATGTCCATCTTGATAAATCTACTCTAACATTCCAATTTACTTCAGCTTTTAGATCCCTTTTCCAGTATATAAAAGCAATTCAACTTCATTCAGTATAGGCCACTTCATAGTCCTCATTGTCGTCCCGCAACAATGGAACTACTAGGTACTTTTCTGACGCCGTGAGCTGAAACATCGAATGAAGACTTGCCACTTGGCAGGCTCATAGCACTACACTCAGACTGACACAGTTCCCACACCTAATCCCGAGGCCTTTGTTTCTCCTTGTGTTCAGTAGGAAAAGCAAGCAGTCTCTGTCTGGAGTATGCCATACCTCCTCCTGGGCCACACTTTATGCCTCAAAGAAGTCGTGTCACGGGACAGTGGACTTCACACTAGTTATTGTTCTAAAAGCAAAAAGTGCATCTTGCAAAGCATTTGCCTCATACAAAGATTCCTGGGACACAGCTGTGGGACTATGGTCAGATGAGGATAAGAGGGCTGGTTTTACTCTCGAAGGTGATTCAGGCAAAGAAGGTGGGTTAATCCCTTCAGATGGGGGCAGGAGGCTGGTCCTTCTGAAAATAAAAAAAGGTAATTCAACAATAAGGGCTCCATGTCCCTAGCTTGATCCTTTTATTGTCCACATTTTCCCATCTCAATTTTCAGGATCTCACATCTTCCCCGTCAAACCTTTCAACATAAGGGATTCAGTTGATGGTGTAATTAGCTATTCTTCAGCTAGGACTCAGGAATGATGGTGGTGTGTGGGTTACAAACTGGACTGTTAGCTAAAGGTCAGCGATTTTAAAAGCACCAGCCATGCCCCAGGTAAAAGATGAAGTTTGTGCTCTGATAAATATTTATAGCCCCCAGAGCCCTCGAGGACATTCGATTTTGGCTTGTGCAGTCACTGTGCATTGCAGCCAACTCAGTGGTAGTGAGGATAAGACTCTGGATGGGTTTTCAGCAATCTCAACACTGCTACAAGAAATAAGACTTTATTTCAAGACCCAAATAGCAACTTTCAGGTCCTTTATGTACTGCTTGAGCCAGGACTTTGAAGCTCTGGACTCATCATTTTCTCTTTCCGCGTTGTGTATCTGAAAGCTGAACCAGCCAGCTTCACTATGCTTGTGGGTGTAACAAAAATGTTGAAAGATAATAATGAAATAGTAGTCACTCACAGCATTGTCTCTCACAGATGTTTGATCTAATGGTGGGGATATTATGCTTGTCTTTATTGCCACCTCATGCCATGGATTACTATGCCTCTTTACTATTGGAAGTCGAGCAATTAGTACTTTTAAATCCAGCCAGACTTGAGAATAAGTTCAGAAAGCATGCTGTAGTGGAGTTAACAAACCCAGGGACAAGAGAACAACAAGTGCTCCAAAATCAGTGACGAGGATGGTGTAAGAGGCCTAGTAGGGCTTGATCAAGGACAATGTAACTGAGCGGAATTACTGAAACTCAAATGAAGGCTGAGCATGATAGTGGGACAAGAGAAAAGTAAATGGAAAAAGAGGAAAGAACTACAAGGCAAAGGGCATTTATAGAGGTCTAAGTACAGGTGTGTACATATGTAAATATATTTATATATGATGATGGGGAAATAGATCTATGTGCATATAGTTATAGATTTAGTATTAAGGTAGCAGATGGACATTGGGCCTCCACTCAAGTACTCCCTCAATGTCAGAACACTTTGTTCTATTAAGCTGGTATTCCATGAAGCTCACCTTCCTGACATGATCGCTGAAGACAAATGGGTACATAAGCAAATGTGGTGAAGAAAGCTGATGGTGCCCAGCTATCAAAAGATATAGCATCTGGGGTCTTAAAGGCTTGAAGGTAAACAATTGGCCATCTAGCTCAGAAGCAACAAAACCCACATAGAAAAAGCACAACAACCTGTGTGATCATGAGGTGTCGAAGGGATCAGATATCAGGCATCAAAGAACAAAAAATCCTATCATGGTGAATGAGGGGAAGTGCAGAGTAGGGACACAAAGCCCATCTTTAGGCAACTGGAGATCCCCTCACAGAAGGATCATGGGGAGGAGACAAGCCAGTCAGGGTGCAGTGTAGCAATGATGAAACATACAACTTTCCTCTAGTTCTTAAATGCTTCCTCTCCCTCCCCCGCCATCATGATCCCAATGCTACCTTACAAATCTGGCCAGACGATGTAGACTGATACAGATAGGAAATGGAAACACAGGGAATCCAGGATGGATGAACTCCTCAGGACGAGTGGTGATACCGGGAGTGTCAAGGGAATGTAGAATAGAAAGGGGGAACCAGTCACAAGGATTTACATAAAACCCCCTCCCTGGGGGACAGACAACAGAAAAGTGGGTGAAGGAAGATGTCGGACAGTGTAAGACATGACAAAATAACAATTTATAAATTATCAAAGGTTCATAAGAGAGGGGGACTGGGGAGAGGGGGGAAACAAGGAACTGATGCCAAGGGCTCAAGTAGAAAGCAAATGTTTGAGAATGATGATGGCAACAGATGTACAAATGTGCTTGACACAATGGATGATTGTGTGGATTGTGATAAGAGATGTAAGAGTTCCCAAGGAAAGTATATAACTAAAAAAGAAAGAAAGCATTCTGTGTTGGGCCGGGTTGACTAGAGAAACAAATCCAGAGATACTCATATATGTATAAGAAAAAGTTTTATCTCAAGAAGTAATTATGGATCAATAAAACATTCCATCCCAGTCCAGCTCTTCAGTCTATAAGTCGCTCTTCAGACTCATTAAGTCACATGCAATGATGCAGAATGCAGGACAATCACAGGCCAGTGGGTGTAGTTATGTGGATCCAACTGACCGTATCGTAGTGCTTGCAGCAGCCAGGAAAGTGAAGGCACAGAGAGTGGGGGAGGTGCCCAGGACCCTGCTTATGAGAACGTCTCGCCCACAGAGAGTCACCATCAGGGTGTGACCTGATTGACAGACTAAACTCTACCCTTACACTTTCATATATCTTCAAGTTGACATGAAATGATGTAACTACCACTTATTCTTTGAGTTTTGTTCTTCTAGAATCACTCTTGGTGCCAAATAGCTAAGTCTGAGTTCTCGAGAGGGGTGCATCAGTGAGATGCACACATACATACATATAAAGAGATTTGCTGCATGGTAGGGGTTTATGCAGTTGTAGAGGTTGGCAAGTCCCAAACCTACCGTATGTGTCCAGTGGAAGCTAAGGATTTCTGATGACTTGTGGGGTTGTAGGACTGGTGAATCCACGACCTGCTGGTTAGGCTGGAGACTTCTTCAGGTTTATAACACAGGAACTGCAGATCAGGCAACTAGAGTGCAGGTCAAGAAAGAGAGCAAACTTTGCCACAACTTCCACTTCGATAAAGGAAGCTGGCCACACTCCCGAGGCAATTTCCCTTTCAACTGATTGGCTGTTCATATCAGATCACAAAAATGAAAGTTGATTCCATTATGAAAAAGCACCTGTCAGACTGATGAGAATCATAGTCTAGTCAAATTGAGGTTTACATTAGTCGTTACAGTTCCCTCAACCAACTAGCTGCACCCCTCTTGCTCCTTGCTTGGTTTTCTCAGCACTTCCCCCATATGGCATACTAAGTTTGGTTCTCATTAGCATATGTGGCGCACAGCCCAGAGACTACGTTCACCACTGCTTCGCTAGTGCTAGAGCAAGACCTGGCATGTGGGCGCTTACTGACTATGTTCTACAAGTGATATTTGGTGTTGACTGAACCCCATGCTGGGATTCTTGTGCCCTTGTATTTTGAATGAGGTCATTGCTAGTGTTTCCTGTCATTCACATCTGTGAAACCGTATGGGTTTGGCAGAAAGCTCAGACCCAGGAAACAGCAGTGGGGGTCAGGGCCACAGTGATTCCTAGGGCAAAGGGCAGTAAAGAACCAAAAATTGTTGTCATTCTTTGCAATTCATTATTGTATTGTACAATAGCCTTTCTGAGAACTGTTGATTTGTGACTCTTGGGTCTTCCGGTTAAACTGATTCCCACAATTTCCCTTAAATTTTCTCCAGTACATAATTCATCACACCCTCAGTTGGAGGTCTTACTTCAGGGTAACAAGAAGTGTCATACACGCAATATTTTTGTTATATCCTTAAGAACCTAAAGTTATCATTTCAACGACCGTGGAATGAACAGGGTCGGGAGCATGTACCCCTTCCCTGCACTCACAGTAATGGGTGGCTCTCTTCCCTCTCTAGTTTGAAAACAGCGTGAAGTCCAATTTGCTGCTCAAGGAGCTTTATGTGGAGAACGCACACCTGCTTAAAGCCCTCCAGGTTACTGAAGAGAAACAAAGAGGAGCTGAGAAAAACAGCCTCATCTTGGAAGAAAAACTCAGAGCTCTCAACAAATTAATCAGTAAGATTTCTCCGGCATCCCTCTGTGTGTAAAGACTGCTTGCTTTCTTGGAATTCATTCTGAAAAGGAAATCTTAAAACCTGAGCCACTGTGATGCCTTAATCACTTGCAGCTTATTGGCCATGGTCCTCAGAAACAGGGCGACTGTGGTGTCTGGCTCGTTCCAGCAGCATCTGCTCTGTGCCAGATCCTGGGAACATACACGTGTTGGACAAGAGCACATTTTTATAAAACTCCCAATTTTACCACTGGGAAAACATGATGGAAACACTTGGTCAGGCCTGACAGAGAAAGTGGGTTAAGATAATGCAGTTCCAATACTGCATTTTCGACTTAAGCTCTCATTGCCATCGAGTCAATTACAATTCGTAGTGACTTTGGCTTCAAAGATTAAAATGTAAAGTAGGGCTCTAGACAGCTTTATCATATTTTTCCTTTTAAATTTCATTTATGTTTTCTTAAGCAGACACACAACAAAACATACATCACTTCAGCAGTTTTTAATGTATACAGTTTGCTGATACGGATTATATTCCTCCGGTCTGTAGCCATTTTCAGCTTTTTTGAGTTGTTGCTCATCTGTTAGCATAAATTCACTCCCCTTAGAGTTCCAGGGGAGTCCAGGTGGCATGGTGATGACAGCGCTGGGCTGCTAGCCACAAAAGCAGCACTTTAAATCCAACAGACTTGGGAGAAAGACATGGCTGTCTGCTCCCATGAAGAGTTGCGGTCTCAGAAACGCACAGGGGCAGGTCTACTCGGTCCTGTAAGGTCATTGTGAATCAGAATTGATTTCATGGCAGTGTGGTTGGCTTTGTTTTTTTGTTTAAAGTCCCAGGCAAATACTTCAAGTTGTTTTCCATTTTATTCCACATACATAGTTGTTAAAAGATCATCAAGCTCAAAGCAGACTTTTTTTTTACTAGTTAAGCCAAACTATTACTTGGTTTCAAGAAGACATTATGGTACATTTCTGGTTTAAGGCAATAGTTTTAGGAGTTCAGCCACCCTCCATGGCTCCAGAAAGTTGGGAATTGTGAGAATTTTATATTCTTGTCTGTATTTTTGCCCCATTTTGTTCAGGATCCTTCTCTGAACTCTTTGATCAAAATGCTCAGCAGTGGTAGCCAGGCACCATGCAGTTCATTTGGACTCGTGACAAAGGAGGGCATTGTTTATGGAGGCAGCTAATTAGCCATGCATTCCAGAATCCTACTCTATTCGATTCTGTTGTTCCACATGAATCGACACCAACTGTGCCTGACAACTGAAGGAGGAGGTAGAACAGAAGCACCAAACATGTTAATAAGCCAATGGTATGTCCCATGAAACCATTACCCTGAACCTAAGAGCTTTACTGTCTGGTTATTCAGCTCTGTCCTCTGTTACACTTCCCAATGGCTGCTGAGTGCAGACTTTCCAGAAGGGCTTCCCTCTGTAAGCAGAGTGTCCTCTATACAATAAAGGAGAGGACTCTTGTTCGTTTGGAACCACTTTACCACATGTAAATATTGGTACTTTGGTTAAACCTGTAGGCTTGTATTTATTGTACATTAATCTTTTTTTCATTGGAGTGTTTTTGCACTGGGAATTGAACTATATGTTAAAAAAAGATAAAAATATGGTTTTATACCAAAATTGATGGTCATTTGTTTATCTGAATGTACTACTGTAATGTGAAATGAGTCACTGTATTTGCAGTTTTTCAATTAAAAAATATCTATATTTCAATTTTGTCCTTTGTTCTTCAATTATAAAATATCTCAAATAATTAGAAAATACAGTTTTAGGAGAAAACCCATATACCCATCAACTAGATACATTTAATATAATATTTTGAAATTTTTCTTTTTAAAAGATATAAAATATTTTAGATAGAGGTGAAGGTCGTATTCTATTGATTGCAACCTTTTACTCGTCCTAAAGGCACGCACTATCCCAAAGATGGTAAGTAAGTCTCCTGGTCTCTTTGTACATTTATTATATATGCATTATATAGTCTTGATTAGTGTCCACTCTTTTACTTTTGTATGTATCCATTGCAACGGCTACACAGAAACTCACAGACAAAATGCGTGATGAAAGAATTTAATAACTCAATAAGTTATAGTGCCAAGAGAAATGCTCAGGGTAGGTGTTTAACAGGACACATTACAGAGTTTCAGGTATGCTAATAAACACCCGAAGTGGCATACAACTCTGCTATGAGCCTCAACCCAAAGACATTCAGCTCAGGCTCTGGTCAAACTCAGGTCAGCAAACCCAGGTCTCCGAATTAAGTGCCCAGACTGAAGGACCAGGAAAATGTCAGTCTTCACAACCTAGAAATTGAAAACATTGTTCGGCACCCAGCTACCATGACCAAGTGTTATGAAAAGGATCACAACAGAAGGTTCTGTCTAGAGTGGGGGAGAAGTTAAGAACATAGCCCTAAAGGATGCCAGGTTTACTGATCGAACAGAGATAGGCAGGACCTCCAAGATTTGCACTCTTCCCCTGCAGATCGGGAACTGAACTCAAATGGTACATTGACGGTATTGCTGCAATTATTGGGTTGAATCAGAATGCATATGAATTGTGGTAAATGATGTAAAAATATCACCTGATCTTTTGAGGGCAGGCCAGGTATGAGTGATAGGCTTTTTCACTGGGGTCAAGGAGGGGAGCCAAGCCCTTCTTTCAAAAGATATTTTTAATTAAAAGTTTCTTTTTTCATATAACACTGTTTAGGAATGAATAAAATGTAGCACAAAACCTGTCTCTTTCAGCCCTGCCATGTTCCCAAACATGCTCCGCAGTGTTCCCCTTGCTCATATGATAAATATGATTATATCTATCCATACTTGTTTTATGAAAAATGCTTACACTGTACAAGTTGTAAAGCGGTCCTTCAAAAATTAAGGACTGTAAAAATTGTCCTTCAAAAAAAAGTTAAGTATTCCAAGATAAAAGCTGAGCGTTCATAGCTATTAGACTCCCATACAAGAAAACTTAAAGCCAGTCCTCCAACGTGAGAAATGTGAAGGAATGATACTAGAAAGTCACTCAAAGTTGAACACAAAAGGGAAAATGATGAGAACAAATGTACAAATGTGCTTGAAAATTGATATATTTATGGATTGTGATAAGAGTTATACAAGCCCCCAATAAAACTATTTTTTAAGTTGTACGAGCCCCCCAAAAACTGATTTAATAAAAAAGAAAGAGCTAGATCTGGAAATGGTGGAATGTCACCTGGCTTATATTCTTTTCTTATTTTTTGTACAATGACTATATTCCTTTCTCTCTTTTTTAATCATTTTACCACAATCCATATCTACACCCATTGTGTCAAGCACATGTGTACATTTATTTCCATCATCATTCTCAAAATACTTTCTTTCTACTTGAGGCCTTGGTATCAGCTCCTCATTTTTCCCCTCCCTCCCCACCCCCTTCCCTTATGAACCCTTGACAATTTATAAATTACTATTATTTTGTTATGTCTTACACTGTCCAACATCTCCTTTCACCCACTTTTCTGTTGCCTGTTCCTCAGGGAGGGGCTTATATTGTAGATCCTTGTAATCGGTTCCTCCATTCTATCCCACCTTTCCTCCACCCTTGAATTATCGCCACTCTCACCACTAGTCCTGAGGGGTTCATCTGTCCTGGATCCCCTGTGTTTCTTTCTGTACCCGTGTACATCCTCTGGTCTAGCCAGATTTTAAGATAGAATTGGGATCATGATAGTGGTGGGGAGGAAATATTTAAGAACTAGAGGAAAGTTGACTCATCCTTCCCTGTGGTCCCTCTGTGGGGAGATTGTTCCACTATCTACAGATGAGCTTTGGATGTCTGCTCCAGCCCTCTCGTTTTTATTTGTTATGTGTCTGCTGATGCCCAGTTCCTATGACTCCTCATGATCGCACCAGTGATGTGCTTCTTCCATGTGGACTTGTTGCTTCACTGCTGAATGGCAGCTTGTGTGACATCAAGCCTTTTAGACCCCAGACACTATATCTTTTAATAACCGGGCACCATTTGCCCTCTTCACCACATTTGTTTATGCACCTATTTTGTCTTCAGCGATTGTGTCAGGAGGGTAAACATCTCATGCTGCTGACTGGTTAGAACAAAACTTTCTCTTTTTAAAAAAATGTATGTATTGGGGCTCATGCAATTCTTATCACAATCCACACATACATCAATTGTGTAAAGCACACTTATACAATCATTGCCCTCATCATTCTCAAACTTCGCATTCCGCTTTGGTTCCTGGAATAAGCTCCTCATTTTCCTTTTTTCTCTCCCTCTCCCTCCCCGCTCCCCTCTCCCTCATGAACCCTGGATAATTTATAAATTATTATTTTATCTTATCTTACACTGCCAGGCGTCTCCCTTCACCCACTTTCCTGTTGCCCATTCCCCAGAGAGGAGGTTATATATAGATCCCCGTGATTGGTTTCCCCTTTCTACCCCTCCTACCCTCCCGGTATCACCACTCTCACTTTTGTCCTGAGGGGGTTCATCTGTCCTAGATTCCCTGTTTCCAAATCCCAACTGTACCGCTGTGCATCCTCTGGTCTAACCAGGGTTGCAAGGTAGAAGTGGGATCATGAGAGTTGGGGGGAGGAAGTGTTTAAGAACTAGAGGAAAGTTGTGAGTTTCGTTATTGCTACACTGAAGCCTGAGTGACTCATCTCCCCACTACCGCTCTGCAATGGATGTCCAGTTGTCTACAGATGGGCATTGGGTCCCCATAGAACAAAGTGTTCTTGAATGGAAGGAGGATATGAGTGGATGCCCAAAGTCCATCCCCTACCTCAGGGTATTGCCATATAAATATATGTATATGGGCCAATACCTCTATTTTTGTAGATTAATGTATTTACATATGCACAGCACTATGTTTATACCTCTATCCATTGCTTTGCTTCCTTGGTCCTTCCTCTGTTGCCTTTTACCTTCCTCATGTCCCACTGCCACTTTCCCCTTATTTCTGCCTCTTGGTAACCCCCTTAGCTAGTCTGCTGTTGCTCCAACATTACCACCACCCCCACCTTGGATCCCTATATCCTCATTACTGGCTCTGATACCCCAGTTGTTCCCCTGTCCATGGCGCAGCCTGCTCAGCACCCCTTCCTCCACCACTCTGACCTCCCAGGTCTCCCTGGAACCGTTGGTCCCAAAGCTCTCACCTCAAGCATGCCTCCCATACCTATCCTATATAGGTAGGTACACCGACTATGACAGCCCAAAATGATTTTTTAAAATAAAAATAGTAAATCAATAAGAAAAATTTTTTAAAAAGAGAAAAGAACTATACAAAAATCCTGGGTCTCTTCGCTGGCCTTCAAGACTGTCCAGGAGCTGCCTCTCCCAGCCTGGAGTGCATGTAGACCCTACTATGAAGCACCAAACCATGAGGACAGCATGGTCACATGGAAGGATGCATGAAGAGAGAGAGCTACAGGCTAGGGAGAGGAGCCAGCATGCCACACCCACACAGAGGCAGGCCAGGAGAGAGGAAGAGAAAGAGAGCGGGACTAGACCCCACGCTGGCACGCCAGGCTCGGAGGATGACGTCCCTGGGGGAAGCTAATGGGACACAGAGGGAACTGGACAACTGACAACAGCTGGTGGCATGCTGTCCCCTTGCTGGAGCAGACTGCGACAAAGTATATTTCTTGATCACAATTGAATGTAAACAGAATTTGGTAACACAATGAAACTGAAATACACAATTATATGGAAATTAAACCATTATACAAACAACCAGTGAATATTTAGAGTCAAATGAAAATGAAGATACAACACACGAAAACATTTGAGACTCTGAAACTGTTAGGGTGGGGGAAGGGAAGTATACTTATTACCAATTAAGTGAAGGTTTACAGAGAAGTTCATCAGTTTTACATCGAAAAATTCATCCACATTGATTTTGCACATCCACTCCAATACCTTCCATGTGCCATCCTACTTCCCCACTGGGCTTTCTCTTACCATCACTCCTTCTTTAGTAACCCTCTGGACTTTGTCATTGGGTAAATGCTGCCCTTTGGGTTTTAAGCTGTTGATGGTTTTAAAAAAGGTCATTTCAGTTCCACGCCTAGAGGACATTGGTTATATTCTTGGGGTATGCTACTAGACTCCATTCAACCAGTAAACCCAGTCTGTTTTATGATCATGAGTTCTGTTCCACATTTTACCCCCATTCCATTGAGGACCTTCTAATGTGATTGTGTTCAGAGTAATAGGTAGCGGGAGTCAGGCACCATTTAGGTTTTCCAAGCTCAAGATTATAGAGACTAATGTTTGGGTTGTTCATCATTCTATTGTAATAATTGTATTCAACATGTCTTTTGACTTCACTCTTGTTTCCTCCGAGTGCAGAGAGACCAATAGTTACTACTGGCTGCTCATGCACAGTTTTTCTTATTTAAGTCACTTTTTTAAAAAACAAAAATTTCAAAAGAGGACCTGATGCAAGGGGCTTAAGTGGAGAGCAAATGCCTTGAGAATGATTGGGGCAGGGAATGTATGGATGTGCTTTATACAATTGATGTATGTATATGTATGGATTGTGGTAAGAGTTGTTTGAGTCCCTAATAAAATGTAAAAGAAGAAAAGAGAAAAAAATGATTAGGGCAAAGACTGTACAGATGTGTTTTATACAATTGATGTATGTATATGTATGAACTGTGAAGAGAATTGTATCAGCCCCAATAAATTGTTAAAAAAATAAATTAAAAAAAATTCCTTTTATTTTTTTTGTACTGTCCGACGTCTCCCTTCACCAACTTTTCTGTTCTGTTTTAATGTAATTTTTATCATTAAACTGTGAGTCTAATGGTAACAAAATAGAACGTGTGTGTGTCTGTGTTAAAATAGTCATTAAAGAATAGAATTCAGAGACAGAGAATTTTTTTAAGTTTTTAAAAATATTTTCTATTGTTACTTAGGTGAAGGTTTATAGAGCAGACATCAGTTTTACATTAAATAACTCGTTAAATCTACCATTGTCTTTTCATTTCCAATATTTTTTGCCAATCTCTTGTTTTATATTGTCTTCCCTTCACAAAAATAACACCTGTCTACCCTCTAGCTTCCACAGACAGAGAACTTATTGTTGACAAAGGCCTAAAAAACATTAAATGGGAAGCAGACACCTCTTCAATAAATGCTATTGGAAATACTGGCTATCCACTTGCAGAAGAACAAAAAAAGACCACTGCCTCACCCATGCACATAAACAAACTCAAGATGGATCAAATTCCTAAATGTAAAACCCAAAGCTCTCAGGATCAGAAAACTGGGACAAAACTAGGAACCCTAGTGCAGTAGATGGGCTATCAGAAATAACAAAGCTGACACAATCCATAGAAAACAAAATAGTGGGACATATTAAAAAATAAAAAACTTGCATACATTAAAAGACTTCATTGAAAGAGTAAAAAGACCCATAGACTGGGAAAAGATATTTAGTAATGACATAACAAAGGACTAATTACTAAAATCTACAGAATTTACAAGGTGGCAAGAAAAACAAACTAGTAGCCCTATGAAAAAGTGGGCAAAGGACCGGAGCAGATGATTCACAAAGGATGATACGCGAATAACTAATAAACATATGAGTAAGTTCTCTCAGTCATTAGCTATCCAGGAAATGCAAGTCAAAGCAACCATGAGATACCACCTAACACCCATAACTGTAGCCCAGTTAAAGTAAAAAAGCTGAGAACAGCAAATGTTGGAGAGTGTGTGGTGAGATAGGAACTCTTATCCTCTGCTGGTGGACTTGTAAATATGTACAGACACTCAGGAAGGCAGTATGGCGATACCTAGAACAGATGGCAACTGAACTACCATATGATCCAGCAATACCATTACTGAACATATACCCCAAAGAAATAAAAAACATCATAAGCAGACATTTGCTCCCCCATGTTCATCACAGCACAGCTCACAATTGCTAGAAGCGGCCTCCATTCCCAACAATGGATAAAAAACCTCTGGTACATAAACATGATGAGTACTGCGCATGCCTGAAGAACAGCAATGAGACCCCTCACGTCGTGGAGGGCTCTGGAAGACATGCTGAGGGAAGCGAGTGAAGCACGAAAGGACAAGCACTGTGTGAGTCCAGAGCAGCAGGAACAAGCAGCAGAAGGGGCGCAAGCTCAAGCGTGCAGGCCATGCAGTCGTCTGGCTGGGGTCAGACAGGCCGCTAACGAGCTGGACCAGTGCCAATGACCTCCACTCATCTGCTCCTGGTGAGTATAGTGTAGGTCACTTGGCCGGAGGTCACCTCACGACAGCTGGGATCAAATGGAGGGTGCGAGGGGGTAGTGGCTGTTCGCTGAATAGTAGCCATTTAGATCTGTGGTGAGGTCTCCCAGAGAGGGAGGTAGCCCCTTCGGAGGAATGGGGTTTACTGATGAGAGGTGCCGCACAGGAGATGAAAGGGAATGGTCAAATTTGGGGGTACATAGGTGCATGCCTGTTGAAGGGAGGGGAGGGAGAGCTAACCTCCAGGTGGGGGACAAAAGACTGAGGATGCTCTTGGCAACAATAAATGGGAGGTGTCTTCAGTGGCATGCAATGGGTGGGCAGAACTGGTGTAGGGCATCTGGGGGGGGGTATCCCAGGAAAGCAGACCAGGTGCCATAAAATGCTGGGACACCAAATCCTGGATCTTTGGGGTGCATGCATGCTCCAGAGGCTACATCAGTGAGCCCCATATGGGAATCCCACTGGGTGAAATAGACTCTACCTCAGACACACTTGTAACATGAGGACTTAAGCTGGAAATACATGGTGCCTGAGGAAGCAGAAAACAGCTGTACCAAGAGTGGTGTACTGATGGTTGGTGGACAAATAAGGTCATGTTACATCAACCCCCTTTATGCTAGGTTAAGATATCTATTATTCTGGAAATCTTGTGACAGCCCCTCTACTGTGTGTTGCATGTGCTTGGGTATATTAAGGTGTGTCTCAGGGGTGCAGCACCATGGGGGTCACTTTCTTGAAGCTGTTATTTGTTTCTGCTTTTTAGTAAATGAGACCCAGAGACTTTGAGAAAGAAAATATAACAATAGTTTGTGGGGGGGCGAGGATAAAGAGGGTCGGGGGAAGTAAGAGGGAGATGATGTCAAGTAGTCTAGGAGGGAAATGTATGTGTGGAGACTGATTGTGGCAGCAATTTTACAATTCTGTTTGATGTGATTGAACTATGGAATAATGTGACATTTGTATTAACTCCTAAGTTAGCAAATTTTTTAAAAAGCATAGATTCAGGAATGGTTTGGGGGCTCACACTTAAAAAGAATTATCATGGGCCTGCTCAGTACTCACCTTCATGAAATGATCACTGAAGATAAAGGTACTACAGCGAAGTGTCGCAAAAAAGTAGATAGTAGCACTCACTCAATGCATGAATACTTTCTTTTATTAAATTGGCACTCTGTGATGCTCACCCTCCCGACACAACTGCTGAAGCCAAAGCGGGTGAACAAGTAAATGTGAAGAAAGCTGATGGTGTCCGGCTATCAAAAGAGATAGTGTCTGGGGTCTTAAAGGCTTGAAGATATACAAGCGGCCATCTAGCTCAGAAACAACAAAGCCCACATGGAAGAACACACCAGCCGGTGTGATTGCATGGTCCCGAAGGGAACAGATATCAAAGAACAAAAAATCATATCATTGGCTGCACACCTCCATGATACAATCACCGAAGACAAACAGGTGCATAAGCAAATGTGGCGAAGAAAGCTGATGGTGCCCGACTATCGAAAGAGATAGTGTCTGGGGTCTTAAAGGCTTGAAGGTGAACAAGCGGCCATCTAGCTCAGAAGCAATAAAGGCCACATGGATGAAGCACACCAGCCTGTGCAATCACGAGGTGCCAAAGGGACCAGGTATAAGGCATCATGCAATATATATATATATATATATATATATATATATATATATATATATATATATATATATATACACACACACACACACACACACACACACACACACACACACACACACACACACCATAGTGAATGAAGGGGGAAGTGCAGAGTGGAGACCCAAAGCCAATTTGTCGGCCACTGGAGATCCCCTCATAGAGGGGTTTAGGAGAGGAGATGGGTCAGTCAGGGTGCGATGTAGTACCGATGAAGAACATAGCTTTCCCCCAGATCCTGGATGCTTCCTCCCGCCACCTACCCTGATCCGAATTCTACCTTGCAGGACTGGATAGGGCAGAGGTTGTACACTGGTGCATATGGGAGCTGGAGGCACAGGGAATCCAGGGTGGATGATACCTTCAGGACCAGGGGTGTGAGGGCCAATGCTGGGAGAGTGGAGGGTGAGTGGGTTGGAAAGGGGGAACTGATTACAAGGATCCACATGTGACCTCCTCCCTGGGAGATGGACGGCAGAGAAGGGGGGGGGCGGTAGACTCTGGATAGGGCAAGATATGACAAAATAACAATCTATAAATTATCAAGGGCTCATGAGGGAGGGAGGAGCGGGGATGGAGGGGGGGAAAAAGAGGACCTGATGCAGAGGGCTTAAGTGGAGAGCAAATGCTTTGAAAATGATTAGGGCAAATAATGTATAGATGTGCTTTATACAATTGATGTATGTATATGTATGGGTTGTGATAAGAGTTGTATGAACCCCTAATAAAATGTTTTTTTAAAAAGTGCTAAATCTAAAAAAAAAAGAGTGGCTGAATTACAACACTAACTGAACCCTCTACTTAGAATGATTTCTGATGTTAACATAACAGGAGAGCATGGATTGGGACTAAATGGGAACCTGGAAGTTACGGTGGAGAGGACTGTGCTACGCTGAGTTTTCTAGAGAAATAAATCAAACTACACTCAAATAACTTTATAGCAAAAATAAATTTACATCAGGAAGCCCAGCCCAGTTCAACTCAAGTCCATGGGTCAGATGCTAGATGAAGTCCCCTTTAGACTCACCCAGCTTCCAGCCAATGAAGCAAAGGCAAAGCAGGAATCGGGAAAATCACAGGCCAGTAGGGGCAAGAGCATCTGGATGTAAGGTCAGCAGGAAGAGGGCAGGGCACTGCAGCTCCTATGATCAGCAGGCCGGCTCGGCCATGAATCCTAGAGATGCAGAATCAAGGTAAGCAGGATGGAGGGAGAGGGAAGGAAAGTTGTCCATGGCATCTCTCTAAATTGGGCACCTCCTCCAAGGAGAGGGCCTTATTGAGATTGAACTCTACCCATACTTCCACACAGATGCATCAAACTGATATAAAATCGAACCATCATAGGGACACATGGAAAGATTATTCTCAGAAATATCAGAACATGGATCCTTGACATGCCATTGAGTTACTTCAGCCAACAACACTACCACTCACATCTGAAGAGTTTAATCCGTCATTAGTAAAGCCATTGTCCCCTCCACCTGCACTTGAGCTTAGCCCAACTTTCCCTGCTGATAGGGAACCTCGAGTTGTATCTTGAGCATTCCCTGCAGCAGATGCCTTGCAAGATAATGCTGACACTTGCTGGGAAACACCTTCGACACTCATGCCTGCTTTGACACTGCCTCTAAACTTGTCTCAGTAATCCCAAAGGTGACCTCCAAATATTGATCCAGAAAGAGCTGTGCTATCCTCTTAAAGGACTGCTAGCATTTTCTAGTATGTACAGGCAGAGACCCGAGGAATGTGTGCGGGAGTGAGATGATGATGCAAGGAGCAAACGGTTGCATCAGTCTGAATGTGTTGACGTGGACCAACTAAGCACTGATCCTTCAGTCAGTGTTTCAGCACCAGACGTTAGGACAGAATCTAATAGTTTATCTGTTTGGTTTACTGAAGCAAAGCTTCTGCAGTGGCTTAGAGCAAGTTAAGTTGAAGTACCAGACCTAGCTTGGTATACTTTAGAGGATTAAGGGAATGGGCGTGTTTCAGGGCAGACCCATAGACTCACAAATGGAATGCACTGAGGACACACCTTTTCTCTCAGTGGGAAACAAATTTCTGAAGGGATCATAAGTATCTCTAAAGACTGCTGTGATTGATATTTTATTTTGAGCCAGTTTTGACAGTGGAAAATACCCTAATTAAGACGTTTGCACATAACATGGCTGATTGGGTCCCATGGTAGTAGGCGGTAAGCAGTAGCATTTAACAGAGACAAGGTGGGTGTGGTTGCCAAATGGTTAGCAGAGTCAAAGTAGTAACAGAATAGCCTGATTTGTATGGCATTGGATACCTAAGCAGAGTGTCCCTAGGAGTGAAATAAATGAGAAACCTACCAAATCTATCATTGATCTGTACAAGTTGAAAAATTCTAGGCCAGTTGGATAGCAGTCTAATTCAAATAGCCAGATATAGAGTCGCAAATGCTCGATCAATTCCCAAAAATTGAGCCAGTTCACAAACCCTTCATTTACGGGGAAGCCAGGTCCCTTTGAGGAAGGCACCCACTACACTAATAAAAAAATGCATAGTTAGCCTTTCTCCCAGGCCTGCCCAGTGGAAACTGCGCCTTTCTCATTGGAGAACGGAAATAATCAGACGTTGGGGATGGTTACTGGACATTGGCTCCAAACTGACATTAATCTAAGTGACCCTAAATTTTAAGGTCCCACAATCAGACTAGGAGCATATAAAGGTCAAGTTATAATGGAGTCTTAGCTCAGGTTGATCTCACAGGGGATCCAGTATGAGCCCAAACCTATCCTATAGTAATTTCCCTGTTCTAGAACACATAAATGGAATAGACAGACTCACTGACTGCCAGTACCCCATATGGCTACCTGACTCTAGAACATGGACTACTATGGCAGGGGCAGGAGTGGAAGCTAGTAAAGCTACCTCTACTTAGGAAAATGGTAAAGCCAACGCAATTATGTTTTCCTGGAGGGATTGCAAAGATCAGGGTGCAAAGATTGCACCATCAAGGAATTGAAGAATATAGGGCTGGAGACCATTACTTCCGAACTGAGCTGTTGTCTATGGGGGGACTAGCAAACTCTAGACCTATGTGGTTTGTAAGGGTCCAGGTATAAGCTGTGCTTACACACACACAAGCACCAGCAGCGGTTAAGCCAGTTTTTAGTGTGGGGTTTTTTAATCACTTTATTAGGGGCTCTTACATCTCTTTTATAACAATCCATACATCAGTGGAGTCAAGCATATTTGTACATATGTTGCCATCATCATTTTCAAAACATTTTCTTTCTACTTGAGCCCTTGATATCAGCTCCTTTTTTCCCTCCCTCACCCACCCTCCCACCCTCAAGACCCTTGATAAATTATTATCGTTTTCCTATCTTACACCATCTTCTGTCTCCCTTCACCCACATTGCTGTTGTTTGTCCCCCTCAGGGTGTGGGGGTTATGTCTACATCATCATTGTAATCAATTCTCTGTTTCTCCCCCTTCTCCCCCTACATTCCCCCTAAGTGGCCTACGCTGATAGTATTGCTACTCCCATTACTGTTCCTGATGTGTTTATCTGTCCTGGATCCCGTGTGACAAGAGCTCTTATCTGTACCATCTGGTCTAGCTAGATTTGTAAGCTAGAACTGGGATTTGTAAAGTAGAAGTGGGGTCATGATAGGTGGGTGGGGTGGGGTGCGGGAAGCACTAAAGAACTAAAGAAATGTGTGTCTCGTTGGTGCTGTACTGCACTCTGGCTGACTTGTCCCTCCTGTGAGGGATGTCCAATTGTCTACAGATGGGCTTTGAGTCTCCATCCGACTCCCTTCATTCACATCATATGATGGTTTGGGGTCTCCTGATGTCTGATACTGTTAGATTCCTCAGGTGGAAATACCTGGGTCATTGGCTTCCCATGAGAATGAATTCACACCGAAGCCTGGTTTGTGATCCAAGTGAATTTTTATAAAGGATAGAAGTGTAAAGGTGAAACTGAGGTACAGGGAGGAAGACAGACATAACTGACAGGACAAGGAAAGCAGAAACAGAAATAGCTTTATTAGGTGGGGCAGTAGGGCGGCTCCTGCGGCTCCCTGCCGAGGTTTCGTGACCTAGGCGGACAGGTCAGGGAAGTCCCATTCAGCAGCTGGGGGCGAGGGTTTTTACAGGGGTAGTGAGGAATGTATGGCAATTAGCATATGGGGTCTGGAGACCTGGAGAATTGCTTGTCATCTCCTTGCAATTCTGACTTTTCAGGGCCCTCCACTGGGAGGCGTGGTTGACAGTACTGGTTGACTCCATTGACTCAATTAAGCTCACCTGGCCTAGATTGAGGTCCTCCCAAGAGTACTGGCTTCGTCTCAACTGCCTGAATTTATTCATGCCATCCAGCCTGGAGCAGCTTCCCACAGTCTGTAAGGGTGGAGGGAGGCCTTGGCAGGTAGAGGTAGAGGTTTCTGCCTCTAGCTCCCTAACACTTTCTGATCCCATCTACACCTTGTGATCACACAGGCTGGGCAACAATTTTATTAAAGCATAGATAGAATCATTTCCAAAGAAAGTATGTGAGTCCTTCTGGCATGGTGAAAAGGATACCTTAAGCATAGATAAAATATGCTTTGCTCCCGGAATGTAGTGGGGGCCCCTTTCACAAATTAAGAAGGGTCATTCATTGTCTAGGGGAAGACTCCTAGTTTCTAAAAGACAGTTTTAAAGGGGAGGAGTTTGCCACTCCACAGATGTACAATTAGCTTTCTAATTAGTTATTTAGACCACCCTTGAGGCTCTTTAAATTGCAATCTCAGCTTTTGTCTCTGGATCAGTGTGCTGTCAGATTTATCTCCAGCAGCACTGCTGTGTGAGGACATTCATTAGGGCCTAGCTTCAAGGTTGACCTGCTTACTAACCTGTTCTCACAAGGTCTTCTGTTAATTCCCATATTGCAGGCAGAAAATGCCTCTTCTGTCCCTGTCAATTTGGTCAGTGCAAAAAACAGATGGATCTTTGAGAATGGCAGGGGGTGCCTGGAAACTTATCCAGGTGGTGACTCCAATTGCAGCTGCTGTCCCAGAAATGGTTTTATTGCTTGAGTAGATTAATATCTCTTCTAGTATCTGATAGCAGCTACTAATTGGGCAAATGTGTTTTTCTCAATTCCAGTTTTAAAGGAGCAGCACAAGCAGTTTGCCTTTAGCTGTTGTGGCAGTTAGATGTTATGTCAACGTGACCCTGTGGGAAACTGTAGCACTAGTCCCACCTATCAAACAGGTTACAGCCTGATGACTCCTCCTAGGGGATATGAACTTTCAAATAAGAAAGACAATGAGAGCAGCAAGAGGAGATAAGCAGCACCTGAGAGGGGATTGAGGGGCAGCTGGGAGGAGGAGGATGACCAAGCAGCACACACTGCAGAGAACAGCGCAAAAGAGTTACTGAAAGGGATAGCACTTCCAGACCACAGGATTGTCACCATAAAGATAGGTAGACACAAATAGACTACAACGAGAGAGCAGAAACACCAGCCAATTAGAACCGCTTAGGGCATCTCCTCGGCCGCCTGAGGGGAGATTCCCGGGTCTTTGAATTGGGAAGCTAGCTGAGGGGGTGGGGGGTACGTGCCAGTGGGGTGTGATGGAGCAAAAGGATCATAATTCGAAGTGACCAGACTGGGACCAGGGAAAATAAAAATATAAATTTCTTTGGCTTCCTGCCAAGACCAGAAGACTGCCAGTGGAGATCCCCCATCTAGGACTCACTCCTAGTAGTGGGTACTTCACAGCTTACTGAGCCTCACAGGGCTGAGAACAGGGCAGCTGAAAGCAGGTGTTAAGTGATTAACACCAAGAGCTCCAGCCCCCTCCTGAGGTACCACTCAGCACAACCCCTGATCGGAAGACACCCCAAAGGCCTGGTACCTTAAATAATTGGGCCACTCTGAGGATTTATTTTCATATTACTTGTTACACATACCTGGATTGCATACACCTGACTCATTGACTAAGTATTTGCATCACAAAACAAGAAGCTGGAGCAGGTTTGGCAGGCAGAACAGGTTTTACAAGCCCAGGCAAGGAATTTATATAAGGGAGTTTATATATATCATTTGTATGATATATTACTTTATGTTTTTTCCTTCCGATCTCATTGGTTTATTTCCTAGACCCCTAACACCCCATCTACCTACTAGTTCGCACCCACAACAGAGACTAAGCTCTGTGTGAAGCTTAGTGTCCCGGACAAACATACATTAACAGCTCTCCTGCATCTTATGCTAGTATGATTTTTCCTATTACTATTATTAAAACTGTCATCTCTTACCCCTTTTCTTTCATTTTCCTTTATTTAGTCTAAATATCCAAAGTTTTACTTCATAACATCATTAACCTGTCTTTTAGTTTCACTGTACTGATCATCAAAATTTTTCTTACATTTTCAGACTCATAAAACCAAAGACTAATACTACTATCACAATATTTAAAATTGTTTTTGCTCTCAAATACTAGTACCCATTGATCCATCGTTGCAAATGAGGCATTTCAGGGCCAAATACCCCTTCCTTTAACCTACTATATAACACTACCTGATCCTCCACCCTCTTTTTTAACCTACTGCTTCTTTCACTCTCCCAACACTCATAACATTTCCTCCCCAAATTTCATATGACTCCCTTAACACATAAATTAGCAACCTCCCTCAGACACTTAATACAAACTATCCATTAGCCCTCTACTGCACCAGCTAATAGAGTTAACCAGTTCCAAATAACATCGCCTACATAACACTCCCAATAGACTCCAAGATGACAAGGAAACAACAGAAGATATTAGTCACACACACACAAAACAAGAGAAACATAAACAAATAACCAAATAGCAATCAGACTTAAATGTAATACCTGAAACTGTACAAGTTATGGATTTCCCAGAAAAAGAATGTAAAGAATGATGTTTGTGCTCATGCAACAGCTGAAAGAAGTCTGAAAGGAAAAATAAAACAATAGAAAAGCTATAACCTCATTAGAGAAACAAACAGAAACACAAAAATCAAACACTACAATAAATAGCAGAATTACAAAGCAGGGGTGTCAAACTCAATTAAAAAGCGGGCCATTTGGTGCAACAGGCAAGATTCACATGGGCCACATCACATTTACAAATTTTGTTCAATTTCTATTTTGAAGTGAGGATTCAGGAATATGGATAGGATAATTAAAATACTATAATAGCTTTTATTTAAATATTTATTTTATTTAATGTATTTATAAAACTAAAATTATTGTTTTACCCTTAACTTGACAGTGCTTTCCTTCTACTAGTTTTCACTACGTCTTATGTTGTGACCGGAAAATATAACAAGGTAACTAATAAAAAACACCAAGATTTGGGCAGCTGACAAACGTGATGCACAATTGTAATGGCTTCCCTCTAAAAATGGTCACTAGCACTGCTGCTAGGTATGATCATAACAGCACAACCCAGAGTGCTATTTTTCACCTTTTCACTATTGGGATCTCTTTACATTATGTGACACTGAGAGTGGCAGACAGATCGCTTCCAATCATCACTGGAACTAGGTCAGTGCATTTATACACATCCACAGGCTCCCCAAAAAGCACTGGGCCACATGTATACTCATCTTCAGATAAAGGGTTAATGAGGGAATTGTGTGTACGGTATTGCCTCGATCTCCCCTAGGTGCTATTTTCTTCATAACAATTTTTTTCTATTTTCATTTTATTTCGGAGCATCGCAGGCCACAAAAAAAGCTCCTCAGGGGCTACATGCGGCCGACAGGGCCAGATTGACACCCCTGCTATAAAGGAAAAGCGGGAGGCTGTAAAAAAAATAGAGATACAGAATTGAAGAGATAGAAACCCAAATTAGTGAACTGAAAGACAAATCTATAGATTCCAATCTAAAGGAAGGACAAATAACCAAAAAATGCAAAAGAGACTGAGAAAAGCTTGATAATAATGTGGGACACCATTAAGAGGAACAACCTGCATCTTGTAGGAATTCCAGAAGAGGAAGAAACAAACAAAGTTACATCCACACAGAGAATAGTCCAAGAGCGCCAGCCAAAGAACTTTGCTCAATGTCTAAAAGAGAAAAAGACGATTATTTAGGAAGCCAAAAGAACCCCAGCCAGGAGAGATTCTAAAAGGCAAACTCCACGGCATATTGTAGTCAAGATGTCAAACATCAGAACGGAAACAACAAACAATCTAAAAGCACCTAGAGAAAAAGATCAATTACACACAAAGGTTCAGCAACTAAATATGGTGGTATAATACAATTATTTCAAGACAAGAAAAGCCAAAAGCAAGACCACCATTACAAAAAATACTCAATGAAGTACTGTGGCCAAAAAAACCAACAGCAACAACACACAAACCTGAAACCAACATTCAAGACAATTCCTCACAAAAACCAGCACACACGGAACAACACCCAGAGCAAGGGAACCACACAGGAAGAACAAAGAAACTGAACACAATACACATCCAAACACACAACACACGCATATATAAACCAAAATGGTGGAAACAAATACACATACATGTCAATAATTTCACTGAATGTTAATGTACTAAATACACCAGTACAGAGACAGAGAGAAGCTGAATGGATAAGAAAGCAAGCCCCATCAATATGCTGCCTACAAGAAAAACACCTCACAAACAGAGACTTGAAGAAATTAAAAATCAGAGGTGGAACAAAAGCATACCCAGCAAACAGCAACAAAACTCAGCAGGGGTAACAATATTAATCTCCAAGAAGATAAACTTCAAGGTAAACAACATAACGAGAAAAGATTGAATACTACATACTGATAAAGGGAAAAATAGCTCAGAAAACCATAACTTTAATAGTCATCTATGCACTCAATGAAATACCTTTGAAATACATCAGATCCTCATAGAATTGAAAAAGGACCAAGACACATCGACAGTAAGAACAGAAGACTTCAATACACCACTCTCAAAGAAAAAAAATGTCAAGAAAAAAGGCAATGAAGACCAAAAAAAGTTTAATAACACAATCAATAAAAACTATCTTGGATGTATGAGCCCCTAATAAAATGTTTTTTAAAAAAACTATCTTGGAGGGAAGATGGTGACTGAGTAACACATACCAGAGGGACTCCACAGAAATCAACCCAGGAGAGCTAGTAAGAGGGAAATTCAACACTGCTGGGTCGCAGGAGGCGCATCATAAAGATAAGTAGGCACAGATCCACAAGGTTTGAAGGGACTGGGGGGCCCTCAAAGTTTAGTATTAAGGTAGTAGATAGACATTGGGCCTCCATTCAAGTACTGCCTCAATGCAACACTGTGTTCTATTAAACTGGCATTCCATGATGCTCACCTTCCCAACACAATCAATGAAGACAAATGAGTGCATAAGCAAATGTGGTGAAGAAAACTGATGGTGGCAAAAGATATAGTGTCTAAGGTCTTAAAGACTCAAGGTAAACAAGCGACCATCTAGCTGAGGAGCAACAAAGCCCACATGGAAGAAGCACACCAGCCTGTGGGATTATGAGGTGTCAAAGGGATGAGGTAGGAGCCATCAAAGAACAAAAAATATTATCATTGTGAACGAGGGGGGTGCAGATTAGGGAACCAAGAGAGACTCATCTGTAGACAACTGGACATCCCCTTACAGAAGGGTTGGGGGGTGGGGCGAGACAGCCAATCAGGGTGCATTGTAGAAACAATGAAACTTACAACTTTCTTCTAGTTCTTTAATGCTTCCTTCCCCACCACTATCATGATCCCAATTCTAATTTACAAATCTGGCTAGATGAGAGGATGTACACTGGTACAGATAGGAACTGGAAAAACAGGGAATCCAGGACAGATGATCCCTTCAGGACCAGTGGTGAGAGTGGGGATACCAGGAGGGTGGAAGGAGGGGGGGGGAGGGGAAACCGATTACAAGGATGTACATATAACCTCCTCCCTGGGGAATGGACAACAGAAAAGTTGGTGGAGGGCGATGTTGGACAGTGCAAGATATTACAAAATAATACATTGCCAAGGGTTAATGAGAGAGAGGGCAGCGACGGGTGGGGGGGGGGAATGAGGAGCTGATGCCAAGGGCTTAAGTGGAGAGCAAATGTTTTGAGAATGATGTGGGCAACGAATGTACAAATGTGCTTGACACAATTGATGTGCTATGGATTGTGATAAGAGTTGTATGAGCCCCCAATAAAATGATTTAAAAAAATAAAGATTTATTTGAACATAAAAAATAGATATAACTGATGGCATATATTCAATCTTGTTTTGTTAGGTGCCACCCAGTCAGTTCAGACTCGGTGACCCTATCGACAACATAAGGAAACAGTGCTTGTTTCTTGTGTCATCCTTACACACGTTTTCTCTTTGAGCCTATGATTTCAGTCATGTCAATCCATCTTTTTTGCTGTGCCTTTTCTGTAACAAGCATTCTTTCAGGGACTGGTCTCTCCTGAAAACCTGTCCAATGTCCAACATCTTGCCATCCTTGTATCTAAGGAGCATTCCGGCTGTACTTCTTCCAAGACAGATTTGTTGTTGTTTTTTGGCAGTCCAATTACTTCCAATATTTTTCACAAGCACCATAATTCAAATACATCGATTCTACATTGATCTTCCTTAATCAATGTCCAATTTTTACATGTGAATGAGATGATTAAAAATGCCATGGCCCCCAAAAGACTGGACTGGAAGACGCTCCTAAGGGCCAGCAAACGATCCCTGAACTAACTACAAGTTTTTCTCTTGTGAACTGTTTTGTTCTGTTCTTTGTCAGTGGTTTGTTTTTGTTGTTTTGTTGCCTGGTTGTATACTGTTGCTTTGTTTTCCTCTGTCTTGTTTTCGTGCATGTTAGTGTCTCCACAGGTCTGTCTGAATAGGACAGGCTGGATGAACTATCTGGAGGAAAAACAACGGGACCGACAGTTCCGGGGGGACTTGGGGTGGGGGGGTAGAGGGGTATAAGGAAGTGGTGTTAACAAACCCAGGGACAAGGGAAAAACATGGGACCCCAAATGGTAGAGAAGGGGGAGTGGCAGGCCTGGTGGGAAATGATCAAGGGTAAGGTTGCTTAGAGAAGAGGTATACTCTAGCCCAGGTGGCGACGAAGCATGGTAGTAGGGCAGGAGGAAAGTCAAGGGAGATGGAGGAAAGAGCTAGGAGTCAAAGGGCATTCATGGAGGTCTAGATAAATACATGTACATGCAAATATATATAGGAGGATGGGGAAATAGATCTATGTGTCTATATTTATAAGTCAAGTATTAAGGTGGCGGAAGGACCTTGGGCCTCTACTCAAACACTCCCTCAATGCATGAATACCTTCTTTTATTAAATTGGAATTCTATGATGCTCACTCTCCCGACACAACGGCTGAAGTCAAAGTGGGTGAACAAGTAAATGTGGTGAAGAAAGCTGATGGTGCCCGGCTATCAAAAGAGGTAGTGACTGGGGTCTTAAAGGCTTGAAGATAAACAAGTGGCCATCTAGCTCAGAAGCAACAAAGTCCACATGGAAGAACACACCAGCCTGTGTGATCGAGGGGTTCCAAAGGGGTCAGTTACCAGGCATCAAAGAACAAAAAATCATATCATTGATTGCACACCTCCATGATAGGATCGCTGAAGACAAATGGGTGCATAACTAAATGTGGTGAAGAAAGCTGATGGTGCCCAGCTATTAAAAGAGATAGTGTCTGAGGTCTTAAAGGCTTGGTGAACAAGCGGCCATCTAGCTCAGAAGCAAAAAAGCCCACATGGAAGAAGCACACCGGCCAGTGTGATCACGAGGTGCCAAGGGACCAGGTATAAGGCATCATGCAAAAAAAAGATGTAAGTGTGTGTATGTATGTGTATATATGTGTATATGTATATGTATATATATACCATATTAAATGAAGGGGGAAGTGCAGAGTGGAGACCCAAGGCCCAAGTGTCGGCCAATGGAGATCCCCTCATAGAGGCGTTTAGGCGAGGAGATGGGTTAATTAGGGTGTGAGGTAGTACCGATGAAGAACACAGCTTTCCCCCAGATCCTAGATGCTTCCTCACCCCAACTACCATGATCCGAATTCTACCTTGCAGGCCTGGATAGGACAGAGGCTGTACACTGGTACATATGAGGGCTGGAGGCACAGGGAATCCAGGGTGGATGATACCTTCAGAACCAAGGGTGTGAGGGACGATGCTGGGAGAGTGGAGGGTGAGTGGGTTGGAAAGGGGGAACTGATTACAAGGATCCACATGTGACCTCTTCCCTGGGAGAGGGACAGCAGAGAAGGGGGGAAGGGAGACTCCTGACAGGGCAAGATATGACAACATAACGATGTATAAATTACCAAGGGCACATGAGGGAGGGGAGAAAGGGGAGGGAGTGGGGAAAAAACAAGAGGACCTGATGCAAGGGGCTTAAGTGGAGAGCAAATGCCTTGAGAATGATTGGGGCAGGGAATGTATGGATGTGCTTTATACAATTGATGTATGTATATGTATGGATGGTGATAAGAGTTGTATGAGTCCCTAATAAAATGTAAAAAAAGAAAAAAAATGCCACGGCATGGTCAGGCGCAACTTGGTACTCAAAATATTCAGTTACCCAAATACATGTCTTCTGATTTCTTTGACTGCTGCATCCATGAGCATTGATTGTGGATCCAATCAAGACAAAATCCTTGACAACTTCAACCTTTTCTCCATTTATCATGCTGTTACCTACTGGTCCAGTTGTATTTTGGTTTACCTTATAGAGTAGTAACCCATACTGAAGGCTGCAATCCTTGACCTTCATCAGCAAGTGCTTCCATTTCTCTTCATTTTCAGCAAGCAAGGTTGTGTCATCCGCATATTGCAGTTTGTTAATATGCCTTCCTCCAATTCTGGTGTCACATTCTTTATATAATTGAGCTAATCATACAGATTGAGTAAGTATGGTAAGACAGTATAAACCTGACTAACACCTTTCATGATTTTAAACTATGCAGTATTCCCATGTTTGATAAATTACAGAATGGAGACATAGGTACATAGGTAGAAATTTTCAATTTCTGTATCACTAGCTTGAATGGTTGGTATGTAAATTTGAATAATCACAATTGTTTGGATTTCCATATATGAGGATAGATTTTGCATCGCAGACAGCATTATACTCTAGATCTTGAAATGTCCTTTTTGACAATGCAAGAAACACTATTACTCTTGAATCTATCATTCTCAGCAAGCTACATTTAGATTCAGAATGGCCAATGCTAGTCCATTTTGGTTCACTAACACCACGAATATCTATTGCTGTCTTCCATTTCATTTTTTACAACTCTCAATTTTCCTAAATCCCTACATTCTAAGTTCCATTACTGTATATACTCAAGTATATGACCTGAATATCTGCCGAAGCACCTAATTTTACCACAAAAATTACATTAAAATGTGCTGAAAAACGTGGCTTACCCACATGGAAGAAGCACACCGGCCAGTGCGATCACGAGGTGCCAAGGGACCAGGTATAAGGCATCATGCAAAAAAAAAAAACAAACAACGATATAAGTGTGTGTATGTATGTGTATATATGTGTATATGTATATGTATATATATACCATATTAAATGAAGGGGGAAGTGCAGAGTGGAGACCCAAGGCCCAAGTGTCGGCCAATGGAGATCCCCTCATAGAGGCGTTTAGGCGAGGAGATGGGTTAATTAGGGTGTGAGGTAGTACCGATGAAGAACACAGCTTTCCCCCAGATCCTAGATGCTTCCTCACCCCAACTACCATGATCCGAATTCTACCTTGCAGGCCTGGATAGGACAGAGGCTGTACACTGGTACATATGAGGGCTGGAGGTACAGGGAATCCAGGGTGGATGATACCTTCAGGACCAAGGGTGTGAGGGACGATGCTGGGAGAGTGGAGGGTGAGTGGGTTGGAAAGGGGGAACTGATTACAAGGATCCACATGTGACCTCTTCCCTGGGAGAGGGACAGCAGAGAAGGGGGGAAGGGAGACTCCGGATAGGGCAAGATATGACAACATAACGATGTATAAATTACCAAGGGCACATGAGGGACGGGAGAAAGGGGAGGGAGGGGGAAAAAAGAGGACCTGATGCAAGGGGCTTAAGTGGAGAGCAAATGCCTTGAGAATGATTGGGGCAGGGAATGTATGGATGTGCTTTATACAATTGATGTATGTATATGTATGGATGGTGATAAGAGTTGTATGAGTCCCTAATAAAATGTAAAAAAAGAAAAGAGGAGAAAAAATGATTAGGGCAAAGACTGTACAGATGTGCTTTATACAATTGATTTATGTATACGTATGAACTGTGATAAGAATTGTATGAGCCCCTAATAAATTGTTAAAATTAAAAAACAAAAAACGTGGCTTACACTCAAGCATATATAGTAATTGGTGTTTTCAGCTATCTCTTCTCCTTTTGAGTCATGTCCCATCAGTAAATGAAGGTCCTGAAGGCTTTACTCATGTAGGGTGTATTCCACCCACATCACAATAGACTCTACTTTGTGAAGGCAGTTCTCCTGGAGTCATACTGAGTGTCTTCTGGACTGAAGGCTCATCTTCTGGCACCATCTCTGACAATGTTGTTTCTACTCTTAAGGTTTTCTGTATCTGATTCACTCTGTTTGTCTCCCTGTGAGACATTCCTGTTGACAAGCCACTTTGAGCTACACCGATGGAGCCAGGGCCCTGGAGATGGAGGAGTCATATGGAGACCCATGACATCGCTCAGATGCTTCCACCACCACTGGATCCGGATTTTTCACCCACTGGCCTGTGATTTTCCTCATTCAACATCATTGCATGTGTTGCTTGAGTCTGAAGAGGAATTTATAGACTGGTATTGGACATATGGACTAATATCAGACGTATGGACTTGATCTGGACTGGGCAGGGATGTTTTCTCAATATATAGTTGCTCTTTTATATAAAGTTCTTTTTTATACACGAGTGTCTCCCTGGATCTCTCTACCTGGACTAACACACAACCACCACAGTAAACCTGAGTCATGAATATCCCCGGGAGAAGCAGCTAGATTATGGGCCCCAAATGAACTCTAGCTCCAGCCCAAGAATAGTCAGTTCTGAAAACATGGCCCTGCTCAATACTCACTCACATGAAAAGATCACTGAAGAGTGTCTTACGCATTGTGGTGAGAAAGCAGATGGTGCCTGGCTCTCAAGTGGAATCGTGTTTGTGGTTTTAAGGTGTGTATTCAAATAAAAACCATCTAAGTAAGGAGTCCACTAAGCCAACATGGAAGAAAACCAGCTCGTATGAGTCAAAGATGACAATAAACTCAAATATGATGAAAGAAGTAATATCAGACCTAAAATTATGAACACCCAATTTGTGGAAGGCTATGGAGGACAGTGGGAGCCCAAAATCCATCTGCAGAATATCAAGACAAATTAAGCCACTGGCAGATCTCTAGTTACAGGCAAAGGTCTGAAACACTTACTACCAAACAAAAATCATTGTCATCCTGATTATGCTGGATCAAACTTGGGATTTGATCAGTTGACCTTCTAGATCCATCCTGAATTTGTTCTAGGTGTAAGGATCTCTTGCTTACTCCATGATAAAAACTTCTTCCCTGGCCTTTAAAATATTGATGGTGGTGGGTTAGGAAAAAAGAAATGATGTTGGTGCTTTTTATTTGTCTTTATATATTATTGTCTTATCCATATCATTTTATTTTTTGTTATTATTTCTGTTGGATTTACCAGTTGAAGCACAGGAGTGGATAAATTAGTTAACTGATGAAAGGGTTTCTAGGAGATATAGGGGTGGGTGAGCAGGGATTGGGGAGGGTGAGGCTATTTCGGGAGTAAACAATGAAGGTGGGAGGGGGAGTGAGTACTAGGACTCAAGGTGATTACACAACTCAATTTAAAGATGATTTAACCATGGGAGTGGGGGGGGGTATAGAGAAAATATTCTGAAATTGTGGTAATGATTGTACAATTCTTCTTGATATGACTGAACTATTGAATTGTGTGAATGTGGATTAAAGAGAATTTCAAAACTTAAAGTACAATGCTTTCTGTAATATGAAAATATCTATATACCTACAAGGAAGCCCAATTAGTATGACTATTATTCTAATTTAAGAATAAAGAAATTGAATTCTACCAACTTCAGTCTGAACTGATCACAAATATAATCAAGATGCATTATTGATAATTGGAATGAGAGCTGGAACAAAGAGGGACAATAGTTTGAAACTATGGCTTCAGAGAAACAAAAGTTGCTGATTGCATGATAGAATTTGCTGAGATGGACTTAAATGCAATACCTTTTTCAACAACATAATGTGTACTTGGATAGACAGCATACAGAATGTATAGATAGGTCTCATACTGACTACCTCCATGGGAAGAGATGACAGAGAAGCTCAGTAATAGCAGCCAAAAGGCTGACTGTGAAACAGAACATCAATTCCTCACAAAAAAGTTCAGGTTGATGTTGAAAATTAAAACATGCCCACAAAAGCCCCAATATGACCTTGCATATATCCCACCTCAATTTTATAGACACATCAAGAACAGCATTAAATATTAACAACACTGATGACAACTGATATGCTGTGGGATGAAATAAATGACAAGGTTATATAATAAGAAAGCAATATGCCAATAAAAAGAAAATAAAGCAGATATCAGAAGAGACCCTAAAACTTGCAGTTGATCATAGATCAACTGTAATAAATTTAAGAAATGAAGTTCACAGAAAATCACAAAGGGCAGATTAATGAGACAAAGTATCAAATATGCAGACTTGAAGTTAGAAAACCAAAAAGGAAGAACACACTCAACATATCTCATGCTGAAGGACTGAAAAAAAAAATCCAAGCCTTGAGTTAAACATTAAGGATTCCTATGGGCAAAATATTGAACAAAGCAGGAAGTACCCAAAGATGATGGGAAGAACACTCACTGTACTGAAAAGTACATTCAGCTATTTTAAGAGGTAACTTCTGATCAAAAACCAATGGTATTGAAGGAAGAAGTCCAAGCCCTATCAAAGGCATTCGCAAAAAATAAAGTTCCTGCAATTGGTCAATGGAAATGTTTCTTCAGCGAAGTAATATACAGGCTCGTCTATGCCTAAGAAATTTGGCACAAGGTTACAAGGCCAACTGAAAATCTGTGCCTACGTCAAAGAAAGGTGACACAACAGACTGCAGAAGTTATCAAACTTCTTATATTAATATCTGTTAAATAAACTTTTGCTGAAAAAAATTCATCAATGGTTACAATCAACAGAGTGCTGCCAGAAATTCAAGTCAGATTCAGGAGAGGATGTGGAACAAAGGATTTATCATTGATTATATGAGATGGATCTTGGCTGAACAAAGATAACAACTGTTGCTACTTGCGTTGTAAAGGTAACAGGGTACATAGATCATAACTATTGATCACATTTGGAAAAATGGGAATTCCTCAACCCTTGATCATCCCTGTACAAACCAAGTGGTATTTGAGGCATTCATTGGAATAGAACAATATGGGGCTGTTTAAAAGCAGCTAATATTCATGTCAGAGCTGCTTTCTTTCGCCATATTTAATCAAAATATATGGTGAAATAATAATCTAAGAACATATGAAGACAGGCCCAGGATTGGAGAGAGTGTTTATTAACAACTTACAATATACAGATGACACCTCAACTGCTACAGGTGAGGACCTGAAACACTTGCTGATGAAGATCAAGGGTTGCAATCTTCAGTATGGAATACAACTCAATGCAAAGGAAACCAAAACCCTTATAATCAGTAGTCAACATTATGGTAAAGACTAATAGTATCTAAAATGTCATTCTGCTTGGATTGACAAGCAATGCCCATGGAAGGAGCAGTCAAGAAAACAAACAGTATTGCACTGGGCAAATCTGCTGCACAAGACATTTTAGTGTTGAAGAGCAAGGGAGTCACTTTGAGACTGAGACCTGTCTGACCCAAGAGAGTGTGGCATTTGGGCATTAAGACCAGAGAAGAATGGATACATTTGAATCATGGTATTGATGAAGAACAGTGAGAAGACCAGGGACAGGCAGAACAAGTATTCTAGAACAAATACAGCTAGAATGATCCTTAATGATAAAGATGACAAGATTTCATTTCACATACTTTGAACATATTGTCTCATGATGTTGGACATCAGACTTGTTAAAATAGGGTAGTAAAAAAGATTCTCACAATGGACTGATAAAATGGTTACAAGTTCAAACCTAATTGTGAAGAGGCACAGGATGGTAGTATTTTGCTCTTTTGTACACTGGGTTGCTATGAGGAACCAACTAAATAGCACCTAAAAATGATCAGCTTAATGAGCTTTGTCTTCTCTTGATGAATGTTTCTTCTTGATTACATTTCATTGACTTACCTTCAATGCTACCTACTTCTGTAATCTTTTGGATTTTAATTTGCTGTGTTGGTATAATTTCTAATGTTTCATTAATTTTGTTATTGTAGTCGTCCCTGAATTTTCCCAAAGTTTTGTTTGCCTTGCAATATTCTCTATGTAAAATGCCCAATTATTAACTATTAGGAAGTTCCCATGACATTTCTTCCTTAGAAAGGGCTTCTAGATCTTTATTTTGGTGAATTGTTTCTTTGGGTGAAATGAAATTGAATTTTTCAGTGTACTGTAATGGTACTATTTGTACTTAATTGGTGATTATATGTTGTTAGGTGCTAAGCACCTGTCTCCTTATGGGTGTGACACAGAACGGGAATGACTATAATTCTCTGTTCACTGCGGAGTGCAGTTGAGAACAGATTTAGAAGATGTTGGCCACTATCATTAGTCAAAAAGTGGCCCCCACCTGTAGGTAGAACTCCTATGGTAAATGGGTGGGGGGAGGGGGAGGGCTGGGCACCTGGGCTGCCAGCTATTGATATGGGGCAGTTGTCAGCTCATTGTTCTGATCAAACCCTGTTCACAAAACTTCATAATGTTCAACAGCAATGGGTACAAGAAGAAAATCTTCCAATGTTGATTATAGTGATGATTTCACATTAAACACAATTTTCATAATGGATGTGCTGTAATGTCAGTTGAGAATTTACTAGTCTCGTGTCTTCATATTTAGATTTTATTCAGCTTCTTGTAGTCAGCATTCAAATAATCTCTCTATCCTCTCCTCTAAAACTGAGGGTCCCTGGATTTTCATTCGTGTTTTATTTGGTCTTTCACATATTTCTTGTACAGGATCTTGGTAGTGTGTCTGTTTGGGCCAGGTCCGGACCAGGCAGCCCCTTGCACCAGCCTCTCAAGAAGACAAATGACCTGCTGAACTTCAAAGCAGCTGCCTCCAGCATGTCACAAAGCTTACCCCCGGGCAGAACACAGACTCCCCCCCAGCGTGCCAGGAAGCAAGTTTGCTGAGAACAAGATGATTTATGGACAGGTCATCTCCTGCTCCGAAACTTGCAGCCGCAGTACAAAGAACCTCCCTTCCCCTTACCGGCCCATATGCCTTTAAGCTCATATAATATGTATATATCCTGCCACCCTAGCACCATGCGCGACTTCCTTAACCTATTCTTGTTGGGTTGCAGAATCCATCTGGGAGTTCTTTTCCCTCAATAAAATCTTTCTCTTTCACTCATTTTTGTCTGAACCCTGCCTCTGTTCTGTGACTCTGTCTCAATCTCTCGGTGTCCATTTAATCTTGGCAGAAGTCCTTCTTGATTATCTTTTAGTTCTATTTCCACATGACTTTTTGGAAAAGCTTTACTCACTTACTTAACATTTCATCATTTCATAATTTAAAATATAGTAGAGATGACCAAAACTACAGCCCCAACAAACACTTATGGGGTTGCTGAGTTGAAAATCTTAAACAGCACCCAACATGCACAGCAACAACAATCTAATACTAAGTTTTTATTTAATTAAAGAACACTTCATCATTGTACCTGTTTACAGAATTAGTTTCGCATTCAACAATTCTTAATTTGTTTCTTTTGTGACATTAGTTGTAATCCCTTAAACATTCTTTTTGGGTTCCCATTTCACCCTCTTCCTGCCTTCTGAACTTGGCTTTTAGCAACATTTCTTCTCATATGATTGTCAGTATACTTTGTTCTCATGAGTCCTCACAAGTGTTACTATTTTACAGGTCTGTCCAGTATGGCATAAAAATGATCTCTGGGAATAGGTTCATTTTCAGGTTTGACGGATGTTTAAGGGTTATAGTCTTAGGGGGAGAGGGGATTCTCTACCTGTCTTTATCAGACCAGTGAAGCTGGTCTTTTCTCTCCTACTCTGTTCAGGATCTTTGATTTTTACTAGAGTGGTAGCCAGGAACCTTCCAGTTCTCCTCGTCTTAAGGTTAGAGAGGTTGTGGGATACAGAAAGGTTTTCCCCAGGTTGTCACAACCTTATTATGACACATGGTAAATGACTGTACACTTGGAGGTCAGCTGCTTAGCGGGTATCTTGTCACAGGTGTATCCCCAGTGTTTCCCCCTTCCTATTGTGTGTGTATTCCTAGCTCGTCCCCTTTCTGTCACGCATAAACCTATTGTACAGCCCCTTCCTGTTACGCATATGGTTACCTGTCACTAGGGGGCTTGAATGTCCTCAAAATGTATATACAGCATGATTAGAAATATGATACATTTTCTCTCTGTGTGTGGACCTGGCTGTTGAGATCATGGCCGTCCTGAAGGTGAGCAATTGTATACTTTATTTTGTCTGTTGTCTCTTTAATTTTACCCCTCAATTACACAACTGGACCCGTTTGATTGTGGGAGTTGGTACCCCTCAGGAGGTAGGAGTTCATGTGGTCCAATAGTTCTTTAACCTAATTGTTTGGGTCTTTGATTTCAACTGTTTTCCAAATGGAAAGAGACTAACAGTTGGAACTTAACTGGTCACCACGCAAGCTTATAAGACTCCCTGTAACTGCTACTCATCCAAATAAAATGCAAAACATTCGGTTTAAAGACTGTTACACCAATTGACCTAGACAGTCTCCAAACTATGGTCTTTACCCTTCCAGTCCAGTGCCTCAGAACTTGAAGGTGTTTTTGGACATGAATAAGTTTTCATAACTTTGTACCCTGTATGCTCTATCACATACGTGGACATATTGACATATTTACAGTACAAATAAGTATATCAAAATAGTCCCTGCCACACAGGTATACTCCCACAGACCACCGGTTCAACTCATATCTACCTATATATATATACATACACTTATAAATTATTATTTGCTTTCACTGTTATTTCAAAATGGTGATTGGTATCTTTAAAAGGCATTTGAATCCAAAAACACAAGTAAATAGATAATGAATGATTGACTACAAGCTAAGCAACTCTAAGAATTGCTGGCAGTTCCCAAAAGCTGAGAAAAACGATATACGGACCTCCCTTATTTCAGAGAGAGAACAAGGTGCTGTCAACACTTGCCTTCAGATTTCTGGCCTCCAGAACCGAGAATAAACTTCCCTTTGTTTTAAGCTACCTTGCTTATGGCATTTAGTTGTTGCTGATGCACAAGTTTATTGATAGTCATGTGCCAGGCTAGCCATTACTGTCTGCCTTCGCAAATCAGATGATAAACAATTGTGGTTACACATTAAATATAGCAAGAGGTCTTACACATCATCGTAACTTGCTTGTGTGAAACATTAATAAATATTCAAGAATCTTGGGCTTCTTGGCTTCACCAGGAATGCTACAGCATCCCTGCCGAATGTAAGACCCATGAGGGTCTGCCTTCTTCTTGTACAGCCAAATGCAACTGTGTTTGGGGGGAAAAGAGGAAAAAGACTCAAAGGTAATTAACAAACCACTAATATAAAATGTTATATACATGGATAGAGATTACTGCAAGGGTGAGAATTCTTAGGATTCTAATAAATTCTTAGAAATGAGCACTAAAACTATGTAGTCAAGTAATTCTGGTTTTACATAAAGAATGCCTGTAATTTTAACAATTAAACAGTGGTGTCAGGTAGATGGAAAGATGTACAGATGTCTCCAAGAGCTGGACTCTGTCTAAATGTGAAGCTATGACAGCACATGTTCCAGAATTCCTTGTCTGATTAACTGTTCACACTTCCAACGAGGTAAAAAATGCTGAGGGAAAAAAGGGACACAGAAAAGAAATTATTGGAAAATAACCTCTTGGATTATATTTTACATCAATAAAAAACAAATAGCTTATTTTAAAATTCCAACAGTGATAGATCATAATCAACTCAACAGTAACAAGTAGTTAATAAGGAATTAAGTTAACTTTACTATATTTATTGCTTTATTCAAATTTTGTTAAAGCTATTGGTATTTTAATCAGAATTACTTAAATGAATTGTATAGTTTAAATTAAATTCAATAAGAAACTTGTAAACACGGAAGTGGTTTTTTGCCCAACTTTAATAAACCCTGAATTTTCCAGGAGTGTAACTAGTATATATATATTTTTTTTAAAAAGAAGAACTTATGTATTAAGGACATCAGGTATAATGAATAACTATACAGACAACTTACAACAAAGACACAAGAGATCTAGTAAAACTAGGTAATCTTGGAACCTTGAGCTTCAGAAGAAATTATAGAAAAGTGGACTGAAAACTAACTAGAAGATGAAGGGAATCAAAAGTGGTGCAAGAACAGACAGGTGAATTGTCAGCTAGCCTGACGCATTCCATCCAGACAGAAGCCTGGCACATTGGTAGCTGGCACTAAGAAAGGATCCTCACTTGTTTCCCACACCCTCCTGATATCACAATTGCCAGCCCCTACCTTCACCCATACACCAGACAGAGATATCCTTGTAAGTCCATTTCTGCTTGAAGACAAAGCTATGCCCTCATGGTTTAACATCCCCATGCCTAGAGATGGATTATCACCCCCATGCCCAGGAATGCTTGAGATTCTCCTCATAGCACTAGCAAAAAATACAATGCTGGATCCCTCGCTGCTCTTGGACACGTGGAAAGTTCCCCCATGATTAGCCATTCTGACCCAGCTGCTTCTCCACCAGAAAGATTCCTCTCAGCTATCACCTAAGCTGTAAAAACACCCTACTGGATCAGGTGCGTGGACCACAGAAAACAGATAGGCCTGCCAAGCTCCATCTGGAATCAATATTCAACCCCCTAGAGGCTGTGACCTATACAAAAAGGTCCTCACCCCAAGTTTTCTCTTTGTTTTTCCTTTTCCTTCACTTCCTTTTATTTATTTTAATCACTTCTGCACTCTGCTTTCTTCTTTATTTCTGCTTCTACTTCTATTCTTTCCATTTTAATTTACTTTTCCAGTTCCCTTCCTTTCCTTTGTTATATTTTGATTAGCTTCTCTTTTATTTTTTTCTACCTTGGTTTTTGAAACACACACACACACACACACACACACTTCTAGTTATTAAATTCCTTTCACTTGCTCTTGTTTGTCCGCTGTCTCTTGCTGGTTTCTTTTTCAAAAATTATTTCTTCGTTGGCAATTTTTTTTGTCCCTTCCTGTTCTACCTGACAGTGGACAGCAATCGCAGGCCTAGCCACCTCTATGACTGTAGTCATACCTATACAGTGACAGACACTACATAATCCTGTACCACCTGATCATCTTTACGTAAGTGAGACCACCAAAGAAACCATTGCTAACTGTGCTATAATAACAACAAACAGTACCACACACATTCTCAAATTATCCTTTACAACAACCAGTAGATAGGTGGAGTGTCTGCAGTCTCAAGATACTAAGATCAATTAAACACAAAAACACTAATACTACAACATCTCAGTGGCAAAGGCAATTTAAGTTTATATGAAGAAACAAGACAGAACAGCTGAAGCACATGACCAATATAGAGCTAGAAGACCTTTTTTCAGGAAGAAAAGGCATTGAAATTACCTGATAAACTATTAAAAATTATACTTTTATACTATCAATGAACCGGGAGAAAGGAAAGATTGCGAAGCTAAAGAAAAACTGAACACACACACACACACACACACACACTTTAGAGTAATTCAGGAAAGCACTAAAATAACACATCAATTGAAACTAGAAACTGTACACCACAGCAAAGAGAAATTCAGAAGATTAATACTAAGATGAGAGAAACAGATAACGCATTAGAAGAGCAAAGGACTTTGCGAGTAGAAGGAGGCAGGGGAAGGGAGTGGTAAGCAAACAACGCCAAAGACAGGGGAATAACTAAGGAATTAAAATCAACAATGAGGAGGACATAAAGAGATCCTGGTGGTGTTGGGGTAACAGCAATTTAGCTGAGAAGAACTACTAAGGTGGAAGAAGGGTGAGTGTGATGGTGAGGTAGAAGAAAGGTAAAAAGAAACAGGAAAGATCTAGGAAGCAAAGCTATAGATAGAAGTATAAGCATAAGTGTGTACCTATGTAAATACATTAATTCATAAAAATAGAGATATTGGTCTATGTACATCATATATGGCAAGGCATTGATGTAGTAGATGGACTTTAGGTCTCTGCTCACGGCCTGCCTTCAATACAAGAATACTTTGTTCTAAGAACCTGGCATGTTGTGATGCTCACCCTCCTGGCATGATCGGTGAAGACAAAATGGGTGCACAAGCAAATGTGGTAAAGAAAGCTGATGGATTGCCTGCAACAATGATGCAAAAAATAGAGCGATACTGGGGATGGTTCAGGACTGGATGGGGTGTGCTCTCTTGTCTAGAGGGTCACTGTGAGGTGGAGCTGGTTCGACAGCACCCGACCACAACAACAACAGAAAACTAAGACTGGCTCTGACAAGTGTCAGATGCTGCTCACCCAGGCTTGGACATTAACTTTCCATCGCATTAAATGTAATCGCTTGGTGTCAGAGTTGGAGAAGCTGCTATTCATACTCTAGTGATCAAGTGTTATGTGAGAAAATTACTTGTACATTTACTAGTTTGCTATTCATACCTTATTTCAGTTTAGCTTAAAAACCCATTCCCTTGTTTTCTTTATCTCTGGGGAAAATAAGTATCACTAATTGGAGCAGGATATGTGAAAGTACTGCAAAAATAAAACACACCATGCTAATATTAAAAAAAAAAAAAGAAAGCTGATGGTACCTCTTCTATCAAAAGATATAGCATCTGGGATCTGAAAGGCTTGAGGTTAAACAAGCAGCTGTCTAGCTGATAAACAAACCCACATGGAAGAAGCACACCAGCCTGTGTGATCATGACATGGGATCAGGTAACAGGCATCAGAAGACCCAAAACACACACACACACACCCCACACCCCCCCCCCAAATCCATCTGTAGATAATGGAACATCTCCTTGCAAAAGGGTCACAAGGGATGAGTCAACTAGGATGCAGTATAACACCAATGAAATATACAATATTGCTCTGGTTCCTTGAGGTTCCTCACCCCCCACTACCATGACTCCAGTCCTGCCTTTCACTGCGGGCTAGACCAGAACATGTACACAGATACAGATAAGAGCTCGACACACACTGAATCAAGAAATAAAAATGGAAGTAGTGATACCAGGAGGGCAGGAGAAAGGTGACTCCAATGATTGACACATAACCACACCCCCACCCCAGGGGGACGATCAACAGAAACCAAGGGTGACGGGAGAGAGTGGTTGGTTAAGATATGAAAATAATAATAATTTATAATTTATCAAGGGGTCAAGGTGGGGTGGGTAGGGATGGGGAAAAAGAGGGACTGATATTTTGACCCTGGCCTCTAAACCCCTGATAAGGCCTGACCGTGGCAGCCTGCTCTCTGCTGGCTCCTCTAAGCCCCATGTCCATCACATGGGTGGTTCATTTTCTGTCAGCGCCCACGTAACTGACATATCTCCCCCACTTGCCTGAAAAGACAGCCAGGAGATCACCTCGCTAGGGTTTGGGATCAACGGTGGCCCTCTCTCCTTTGGGGACTGCCTACACCAGCGGAGCTCTTAACACTGGTCTCACTTCATGCCCTGCCTTGCCCTAGGGGCTAACTGACCCTGGGGCACAGCAAGGCCAGTATCATCACAAGGGCATAAGGACTGCACCTCTTGGCCTCCTAGTACAATCCTGCCCCTTGAGAGTCCCTGGGGTCTAATAGTAAGGGCTCAAATAGAAAGTAAATGTTTAGAAAATAATCTTGGCAACATATGTACAAATATGCTTGATACAATTGATGTATTGATTGTTATAAGAGCTCTAAGAGCCCCTTTATTAGTCTAGGTACTTTGGAGAAGTAAATCTAAAGCAACTTGTGTATAAGAGAGAGTTGTATGTAAAGGTTAAGTGCGCAACAAGAAAATATCCCAACCCAGTGCTGCCCAAGCCCACAAGTCCAACATTAACCCATTAGTCCAATAACAGTCCACAAAGTCCTGCTCCATCTCACAAAACAGACACAATGATGTCGACTGCAGAGGAAAGCTGAGTCAATGAATATGTAAGCATCTCAGCGCTGGCAGGGGTCTCCACGTGGGTGCTCCAGCACCCAGGGCTGCATCGGGGTACGTTCATGTGGCTTCTCCCTGGGGATGTCTTGCAGGAAGTCTGTCTTGCAAGCTGGCTGTAGCAGGGAACTGCGAAAGCAGTTGCACCCTGGTGTGACCACAAAGCAAGAGACCCGAGAACTAGAAAGGTGAGGCTCACTGAGCCATTTATCCCTCTGCCCTTCAATTAACCCCACATGTGTTTATCGGCCAGGTTGGCACAATAAACTGAGTCCCCAGTAGTATGATCTTTTAATTTTAAAAAAGAGCAAATGGACTAGAATTGAATCAGAGAGAGTTCATCAGTGAGATTAAAGAAAATCTCTCAACCTAATTTGGTAAAGGAATAATTTTTAAAATAGACAAGAAAATCTAGAGAAAATCACAGAATTCTGTGGGACAACATCAAGTACATTATGTGTGATTGGACAAAAAAACAGGAAGAAACAAACAAAACAATCAAAAGAGCAGAGAGAAGGAAACTTCCTTAATATATCATGACATGGTAAAAAATGTACTCATGAAGCTAAACAAACCAAAAGCAGGGCTGACTGAAATAAAATAATCATGACATATCATGATGAAAGTTACAAATGACAGGAATCCTGACAGCAATTGAGAAAAAATAAGTTACTTAAAAAGAGGAACTGAAAACAAAAATTGTCTTAGAAAAAGTGCATCCAGAAGGCTCTGTAGCAGAAAATGACGAGACTTGGTTTAATGTACTTTGGACATGTTGTCCAGGGAGACAGACCTTGGAGACGTGTCCCACGCATGATAAAAGTACCGGGTTTTAGAACCGAGGAAGACCTTCAACAAGATGGATTGACACAGTAGCTGCATCACTGGGCTCAAAGATAAGAACAATAGTGAGGACTGCACAGTATGGGGCAGGGTTTTGCTCTATTGTCCATAGGAACACTGAGTTGGAATAACTCCACAGCACCTTCCAATAACAGCAACAACACCACCATCTATCATACACGAACACACTGAAGCAGGAAAAGTAAACATACATATTGAAAAGAGAAACGAGTCATGCAATTAAAAACTCCCAATACATTCAAAGAAGAGTTGACACCAATTTTATTCAAACCATTGTAGGACATAATAAAAATGGAAAGTCCCCAAATTCATTTTATGAAACTTGTAAAATCATTATACCCAAATCAGACAGAAACATAGCCAGGAAAGAAAATAATACAGCAATATCCCTTATGAACATAAATGTAAAAATATCTCAACAAAACCCTACCTAATAAAGCCAACAATAAATATCTCAGTAAAGTAAATCATCATGACCAACATGAATTCATAACAAGGGTGCAATGATGGTTACATATTAGAAAAACAATCAATGTTATCCACTATATAAACAAAACAACAGGAAAGAACTTTATAACCATATTAGAAAAATTCAAATCCTACAATCCTGAGAAGAAAATGGGACCAACGGTTCCAGGGGATAATAGAAAGGGAGAGCTAGGGAAGGGGGAGGGGAGCCAACAGACCCACGGACAGGGAACAACAAGAGATCTAAAATTGATGGAGAGGAAGGTGTAGAATGCCTGGTGGGGTTAGATCAAGTGCAATGTAGCTGAAAGAGGAATTACTGAGAGCCAAATGAAGGTCAAACATGATAGTGGGACAGGAGGAAAGTAAAGGGAAATAGAGGAGGAAAGGAGGCAAAAGACATTTTTTTTTTACATTTTATTAGGGGCTCATACAACTCTTATCACAATCCATACAAATACATACATAAATTGTATAAAGCACACCCCTACATTCTTTGCCCTAATCATTTTCAAAGCATTTGCTCTCCACTTAAGCCCTTTGCATCAGGTCCTCTTTTTTCCCCCCTCCCTCCCCGGTCCCCCCTCCCTCATGAGCCTTTGATAATTTATAGATTGTTATTTTGTCATATCTTTCCCTATCCGGAGGCTCCCTTCCTCCCTTTCTCTGCCGTCCATCTCCCAGGGAGGAGGTCACATGTGGATCCTTGTAATCGGTTCCCCCTTTCCAACCCACTCACCCTCACTCTCCTAGTATCACCCCTCAGACCCCTGGTCCTCAAGGTATCATCCACCCTGGATTCCCTGTGTCTTCAGCTCCCATATGCACCAGTGTACATACAACCTCTGCCCTATCCAGTCCTGCAAGGTAGAATTCGGATCATGGTAGTTGGGGGAAGGAAGTATCCAGGATCTGGGGGAAAGCTGTGTTCTTCATCGGTACTACATCGCACCCTGACTGACCCATCTCCTCTCCTAAACCCCTCTATGAGGGGATCTCCAGTGGTTGACAAATGGGCTTTGGGTCTCCACTCTGCACTTCCCCCTTCATTCACTGTCGTATATATATATATATTTTGCATGATGCCTTTGGCACCTCGTGATTGCACAGGCTGGTGTGCTTCTTCCATGTGGGCTTTATTGCTTCTGAGCTAGATGGCCGCTTGTTCACCTTCAAGCCTTTAAGACCCCAGACACTATCTCTTTTGATGGCCGGGTACCATCAGCTTTCTTCGCCACATTTGCTTATGCACCCGTTTGTCATTGGTGATCGTATCATGGAGGTGTGCATCCAATGATATGATTTTTTTGTTCTTTGATACCTGATAACTGATCCCTTCAGGACCACGCGATCACACAGGCTGGTGTGTTCTTCCATGTGGGCTTTGTGCCTTCTGAGTTAGATGGCCGCTTGTTTATCTTCAAGCCTTTAAGACCCCAGACACTATCTCGTTTGATAGCCGGGCACCATCAGCTTTCTTCACTACATTTACTTGTTCACACACTTTGGCTTCAGCAGTTGTGTAGGGAGGGTGAGCATCGTAGAGTGCCAACTTAATAAAAGAAAGTATTCATGCATTGAAGGAGTGCTTGAGTAGAGGTCCAAGTTCCTTCTGCCACCTTAAAACTAAACCTATAAATACAGAAACATAGATATATTTCCCCATCCTCATATATATATTTGCATGTACATGTCTTTGTCTAGACCTCTATAAATGCCCTTTGACTCCTAGCTCTTTCCTCCATCTCCCTTGACTTTCCTCCTGCCCTACTACCAAGCTCCATCCCCACCTGGGTTACAGCTATACCTCTTCTTTATGTAACCTTACCCTTGATCATTCCCTACCAGGCCTGCCACTCCCTCCTCACTACCATTTTGGGTCCCATGTTGTTCCCTTGTCCCTGGGTTTGTTAACACCACTTCCTTACCCCCCCACTTCCCCTATCCCAAGCCCCCCCCGGAACTGTCGGTCCATTGTTTTTCCTCCAGATAGTTCATCCAGCCTGTCTTATTTAGACAGACCTGTGGAGACAATAACATGCACGAAAATAAGACAGAGGAAAACAAAGCAACAGTATACAACTAGACAACAAAACAACAACAAATCACTGACAAAGAACAAAACAAAACACATCAAGAAAGAAAACTTGTAGTTAGTTCAAGGATTGTTTGTTGGAGGCAAAAGACATTTTTAGAGGTGTAAATATACACACATATATAAAAATATACTTATATAATTATAGGGATATGGGTCTATGTTCATATATTTATGTTTAATATCAAGGTTACAGATGAATATTGGTTCTCTATTCAAGTCCTCCCGCAACGCAAGAACACTTCCTTCTAATAACCTGGCATTCTGTGATGCTCACCTTCCTGACATGATAGCTAAAGTCAAATGGGTGCATTAGAAAATGTGGTGAAGAAAGCTGATGGTGCCTAGCTATGAAAAGATACAGTGTTTGGGGTCTTAAAGGCTTGAAGTTAAACAAGCGGCCATCTAGCAGGGAAGCAATAAAACCCACATGAAAGAAGCACACAGCCTGTGTGATCACAAGGTGTCAACAGGATCAGGTATCAGATGACCCAAAACAAACCATCATATAGATATGAATTGAGGGGGGGGTTTGGAGTGGAGACCCAAGGCCCATTTGTAAACAATTGGACATTTCCTCACAGAAGGGTCAAGTCAGTCAGGGTGAAGTTTAGCACCAACAAAATACACACTACTCTAGCTCTTTAATTGACCTTGGCACCCCACTATCCTGACCCCAATTCTAGCTTACAAATCTGGCTTGACAGGAACATGTACCCTAGTACATATCAGAGCTCTTGGTACACGGAATCCAGGACAGATAAATCCCTCAGGAACAGTAATGGGAGTAGCAATACCATGAGGGGAAGGGGAAGAGGGGAGAGGAAGGGGAGAAAAGGAAAACCAGTCACAATGATCGACATATAAGCCACTCCCCACCTGCAGGGGACAAGCAACAGAGTAAAGGGAGACTGCAGACAGTGTAAAATATGAAAATAATAATAATTTATAATTTAACAAGGAGTCATGAGGGTGAGGGAGGGAGGGAGGGAAATAAAACAGGAGCTGATACCAAGGCCTCAATTAGAAAATGTTTTGAAAATAATGGTGACAACATATGTACAAATGTGCTTGATACAATTGATATATGGATTGCTATAAGAGGTGTAAGAGCCCCTAGTAAAATGATATTAAAAAATACATCTACCTCTCCGTCTCTCTGCCACCCCGAGTGTGGTGGTGCTCCGACTTCACCATGTCATCTCATAAGACTTTCAGGATCAAGAGATTCCTGGCCAAGAAACAGAAGCAGAATCTGCCCATTCCCCAATGGATTCGAATGAAAACCGGTAATAAAATCAGGTACAACTCCAAGAGAAGACATTGGAGAAGAACCAAGCTGGGTCTGTAAGGAGCCCCCTGAAGGATGGCACGCATGGCCGCATTTTCCCAGGCTCAAATCATGAATTAAGATTTTTGTCCCCATCTGAGGAATTGAACTTCAATCGGCAAATAATCTGGTTTATTCCTTGTTCTTTTGCTTCCTAATCAAGTTTAACAATAAATAATGTAAGGTTGTTGTTGTGAGAAAAAAATACATCTATACTACTATAATACCTCAAGTAGAAAAAGACAGAAAATGGGGTAAGATGGCCACCATATAACAAGCCCGGGAAGATGTGCTCAGCAACTACCAAAGAGTTTCCACTATGAGAAAGATTCTGCACTTCCTGGTAGCAAGAAATTCAACTTAAAAGCCAAGTTGACCCAAGTTTCTCAAAGTGGAAAGCAGCAAGGCCTGCTGACAGACCCCCTTTACGGATGAGCAGCAACATGAGTTGCTTCTACAAGCATCGTGATTCTTCGTGGCCCCTGAGAAAAGACAGTCAGCCAGCCAACCCTCTACTTCCCTGGCCTCTAGGGACACAGATAGCTAGCAGATCACTTGGGCAGCTTGGTACACACATACTCAGTACCCAAGGTACGCTCTGTACCATTTCCCCATCTTCCTCCTCTTTTCCTGCTTTGTTCTACAAGGCATTCCATCCCGTGTGCCAGTGCCATGATACCACATACATGTACACACAGACTACTAAAAGAGCAGGAATCCCCACCCACAAGGTAGCTTTATTATATATATTTTTGGATTTTGTACTTTTGTTCTATTTTAATACTCTCTCTCTCTCTTTTTTGATCTCCTACTTCCTCTTCTGGAGTGACTCCACCCTCCTGAGAATCCACATTCCTCCCAGGAAGAGACAGGTCTGTGTATCCCAGCATACCCACTCTAGCATGGGCTTTCCAGGACCTCCTAAGTGCACAGATATGCTCACATTCATTCACATTGCCACAATAGCAGAATCTGGTACCCACAACCATACCCAAGTCTTTTTTTTTTGATCCTTGTACTTCTATCAATTATCTTTCTATTTTCTTGCTGTTCTCTCATTAAATATCTTTCCATGAAACCTATTAATTGAGATTAACTCTCTGCCCGCAAGTGTCAACTCACAGTGATCCTATAGGACAGGGTAAAACTGTCCGGTGAGTTTCTGAGACTGTAACTGTTTATGGGAATAGAAAGTCTCCTTTTTTTGGCAGAGCAGCTGGTGGTTTTAAAATGTTGACCTTTCGGATTATAACTCAATACGTAACCATTATATGACCAGAGCTCCTTATTGTGATTACCCCTCTGAAAATATTTTCCCATTATTTTTGCAAGTCTGTTGGCTTATTCACAGTCACTTATTACTATCATTACTTTATTCTTATCATTACTTTTATTTTATTCTATTTTTCCCAGCCACTATCCCCACTTAGGCACCTTTCCCCTTCTTTTCATTTCACCACTGTATGTTTTCCAGCTCCTATTAGAACTCACCTGTGTCACTAGACAAACTCTACCTCTGTATGACCAGCAGCTCACACACCACAATGCTGAAGAAACAGCAGTCAAGCACAGAAAGCTTCCAAATTCAAGAAAAACAAACATGAACAACCAAGTAGCACTCAAACCAATGGAATAGTCTGAAGATGTGATTGTGAACCACCAGTAACAGAATTCAGAAGAATGATGCTTAGGTCAAGAGATCTGGGGAATGTTCATGAGAAAAACAGAAGAAATTGAGAAACTAAAATCCTTAAACCAAAGGATTCTAGAAGACAAGCAATGAGATAACTGAATTAGGCAACATAGTAAAAGGCTAGAGGAATAAAATGGAAAAGGAAAATAAAATAAATGAGCTTGAAGACAATTACCCTCACGACAGTAGACAAGAGAAGCAATCAACAAAAAACCCCGGAAGCATCCAAATAAATCCTGTAGGACACTATCATAAGAACCCATCTAAGAAAAGAAAAAAGAAAAGAAATGCTGGGAAAAGAACACCACCAAAAAAAAAATCTACAGAGAATAGTACAAGAAACCATGGAAGAAAATTTCAACACACTATTCAACAAGCTGAGAAGAATGGACAACCAAAGAGAAAACATCAAGACATAAAGAAAAGGAGAGAATCTGAGGGCAGCTAGAGAAAAAGGAAAAGTCATCTACAAAGGAAAGTTGATAAGGATAAATTCAGACTTCTCAGCAAAAGACCTGCAGGCAAGAAGACAATGGAATGACATATATACAATTGTGACGGGTGGAAGGGGGGGTGGGGCGGAAGGAAGCCAGCCAAGAATATTATACTGAACAAAAATATCCCTCAAATACAAGGGAGAAATAAAGGTTATTTCCTGAGGAGGAAAAAATAAAGGAATTTTGAATTCAATAATTCATTTTCTCAGATCACAATGTTATAAAACTGGAAATCTACAACAGAAAGAAAAGGAACAAAAAGACAAACACATGGAGACTGAACAACATACCATTTCAAAATGACTGGACACTAGAGTAAACGAAAACGAGAAATTAAGAAACTCCTTAAAACAAGCAAACCTATAACACATCATACCAAAAACTCGGATACAACAAATGCAGTTATCTGAAGTCAATTTATAGCAATCAATACACACACGAAATATGAGAGAAATCCAAAACCAATACTAATAAAACACTTCCAACAAGTAGAAAGAGGGAAACCACATAAGTCCTTCAACAATAAAGGGAAAGAACTAATAAAAATTGAAGCAGAAATAAATGAACTGAAAAATGGGGGGGAAATCAACAAGACAAAAAGTTGGTTATGAAAAGATTAACAAAATCGACAAACTGATAGAAAACTTAACAAAGGAAAAGAAAGATGCAAATATCTAGAATTTGAGATGAAAAGGGTACCATCACAAAAGATCCAAATGAAATAAAAAGATACATGTAGAGCAAAAGAAGAATTAGAGGTCACCAAGAGACTTCCAACCAAGAAAGATTCTAAAGAAGTATGTATGTTGGCTTCACAGGAGAATGCTAGCAAGTATTCAGGGAAGAGCCATAACTAATTCTGTGCAGACTATTCCAAAATATAGAAACTGACAGCAAACTCCCACACGCATTCTATGAAATGAGCATAATCCTCAAAACCTGATCACGATCATTTAGAAAAAATGAAAACAGGAAGTAGATAAGAGTGTCCCTCATCAATATTCTTATTCAACATTGTACTACAATAAACATCTTAGCCAGACAGACAGCAAAAAAATTTTAAAATAAAAGGAATATAATTGGGCAAAAAATAGGTCAAGCTGTCACTATTTGCAGATAGTATGATTTTACATAGTGAGAGCCCCAAGGACTCCACAGAAAGATTGTTGGAAAGTACTAACGAATCTGTTAAAGTAATGGCATACAAGATTAATAAGCAGAAATCAATTTTAATATGCTATTGAAGAGAGCTCCAAAATAAAAACATCAAGAAAAAAATATAAAAAAAGAGAAAACAATATCATTTATAATATCCATACAAAAGATGAATACCTGGGAATAAATTTAACCAAAGAAACAAAAGACCTGTACAAAGGAAACTACAGAAAAATCAAAATATGAATATTACTGAAAGCAATAAATCTATAGATAGAACACAATTCTGATCAAAATCATTTTCTTGGGGGCTTATACAGCTCTTATCACAATCTATGCATCCATCCATTGTGTCTAGCACATTTGTTCATTGTTGCCATCATCATTTTCAAAACAATTTCATTCTACTTGAGCCCTTGGCATGGGCTCCTCATTTTTCCCTCTTCCCTTCTTCACGAACTCTTAATAATTCATAAATTGTTATTAATTTTTCATGTCTTACACTGTCTGAGTTCTCTCTTTACCCTCTTTTCTACTGCCCATGCCCAGGGAGAGGTTACATTGTGATCAGTGCCCCCTCTTGGTACCACTACTCTCACAGCTGTCTACAAATGGGTTTGGGGTCTCCAGTCCACCCTCCCCCTCAATCACATCAATAAGGCTTTTTGTTCTGGGTCTTTGATGCCAGATACCTGATCCCTTCGACACCTCTTTATCACACAAGCTGGTGTGCTTCTTCCATGTGGGCTTTGTTGCTTCTTAGAGAGTCACTTGTTCATCTTCAAGCCTGTAAGACCCCAGATGCTATATCTTTGCATTGCTGGACACCATCACCTTTCTTCATTATATTTGCTTATGCACCCATTTGTCTTCAGCAATTCTGGCGGGAAGGTTATCACAGAATGCCAGGTGACTAGAACAAAGTGTTCTTGCGTTGAGGGAGTACTTGAGTAGAGGCCCACCTAATTGGACCTTTTGGACCTACTTTCTATCCAGCTCTTGGTAATCCAGGGTGTGTGCTACAGACTAGTGGACGTAATATTGTTCTTTTGAGGCACACAATATCTTTCATAAGCCACACCAGAAAGAATCCATGTGGAAGCTACATTCACTGGAGTTTGTAAACTGGGCTTTCATTCAAACTCATCAGGAGCCCTTTGATTTAAGACTGAAATTCATCAGTGTGAGAAGATGATGACTGCTATCCCAAGTTATGGAATTGGCAGTTATTGGACTTTGGTTTGACTCTCTGGCCTTCAGGGTGCCTAATGAATGGTGATCCGGGAATACCAAATATTTACTACTTTAATGCTCTTCTTATTTTGTTATGACATGTATTAGTCAGGTATGCATGTTGCTACCTTTTGGAATGAATTTTGTTGAAAGTTTTGTTCCAACATCAACCCTAATTATTTGTGTAAATAGTGTCCAGTCCAGCCTGTGTGATCACAAGGTGTCAATGGGATCAGGTATCAGGCATCAAAAAACAAAAAGTCCTATCACTGTGATGAGTGGGAGTGCGAAATGGGGACACAAAACCCATCTACAGGCAACTGGACATACCCTTACAGAAGGGCCTTGGGGAGGAGACAAACCAGTCAGGGTATAGTATAGTAAAGATAAAACATACAGCTTTCCTTTAGTTCTTTAACGCTTCCTCCCTCCCACTATCATGATCCCAATTCTACCTTACAAACACGGGTAGACCAGAGGATGTACACTGGTACAGACAGGAACTAGAAACAGAGGCAATCCAGGACAGATGACCCTCTGAGGACGAGAAGTGAGAGTGGCGATACCGGGAGGGTGGAGGGAAGGTAGGGTAGAAAGGGGCAAGGGATTATAAAGATCTACATATAAACTCCTCCATGGGGGACAGACAACAGAAAAGTGGGTGAAGGGAGACGTTGGACAGTGTGAGATATGCCAAAATAATAATAATTTATAAATAATCAAGGGTTCATGAGGGAGGGTGGGGGAAGGAGGGTGAAAATGAGGAGCTGGTACCAAGGGCTCAAGTAGAAAGAAAATGTTTTGAAAATTATATGGCAACAAATGTACAAATGTGCTTGACACAATGTATGTATGGATGAATTGTAATAAGAGCTGTATGAGTCCCCCCAGAAAAGATTTTTTAATAAATTGTTCAGAAACTTGAATTTAATCTATATAAGTCAACAATTCGAGCATGAATTGATGTCTGAAACCAGCCTATACTTCTATATGCTTTTCTCAACCGTGTTTTAAATTCTGTATCATTAGCTAAATGAATAACACTATCGTTACCTTATGCCCCAGGAAGATGGTTTGAAAAGTTTTCGTTATCATAAAATGATAATGTTGTTTCTAAAGTGAACCAGAGACATATATAAACCACAGATATGTGAATGGATTTTGTGCTCCCATTTAAATCTAGCCCCAATCTAAGAACTATGAGTTCTTAGGATGTGGCCCTCTTTAATGCTTAAAGAAGTCACTAAAGATATAGGTGCTATAGAAAAAACAAAACAAAAGAGAATGAAAAAACAACAAACAAAGCCCAAGTAATATACTCATAAAAATTATATCTGTTTGTAATTAATAGATAAAAATTTTACTAGTACATTGCTTAGAACACATGGTAGATAAATGGAATCACAGAATGGAATTTTCCCACTTTTTGCAGTCCATTGTATATTCAATATTTGTAAGTCTTAACATTTACAAAAAGTACAAAACAAGGTGATCTATATTAAACATAATGCCTGTGCTATAAATTGTCATCACAAGGTAATTATTTTACTATTGATTTGAACATTTTCTTCATTCAATACTTTTATTGAAGTTCAAAGTATACATTCTTAAGACAATAAATACCTGGCTGTTTTTTCATAGTATCACAGAGGTACCATCATCAACTTCAAATTCTCCATAGTCTCTTAGACACCGTACCTGAAAAGAAAATCAGATATTTTATCCAAATTACCTTTTAAAATATGCAGTGATCATAACATGAAGTGGGATTATATAAATGCCCGAACAGTAAAAGTACTGTATTTTATGTGTCTGTTTCCTCCTCTGTGTACTTAGGAACCTTACTATTCCCAGATATTTACTGTGGTCCTAAACCTAAAGATCTCAATTTCCTACGTCACCGGGAAGGGAAAAATAAGCTTTGCAAATGTATACATGGATGGTATTACCAATAAGGAAACCAGGGATTTAGATAAAAGGAGACTACATAGTTGGACGTTTTCCTCTCAAACAATGCACTATATTAATCAGAAGGAATAAAAATGAGGGACATAACAGTGGCAAACAAGAAAGAAAAGAGCATTTTACCTCAACTAGATTGACCAGATCCTTCCCATAATCCATCAGGATAAAAGAACATACATCTAAAAACAAACTGTTTTTCTTTTTAACAATTTATTGGGGCTCATACAATTCTTATCACAGTTCATACATATACATACATCAATTGTATAAAGTACATCTGTACAGTCTTTGCCCTAATCATATTTTTCTCTTTTCTTTTTTTTTACATTTTATTAGGGACTCATACAACTCTTATCACAATCCATACATATACATACATCAATTGTATAAAGCACATCCATACATTCCCTGCCCCAATCATTCTCAAGGCATTTGCTCTCCACTTAAGCCCCTTGCATCAGGTCCTCTTTTTAATATTTTCCCCCTCCCTCCCCTTTCCCCCCTCCCTCGTGTGCACTTGGTAATTTATACATCGTTATTTTGTCATATCGTGCCCTATCCGGAGTCTCCCTTACCCCCCTTCTCTGCTGTCCCTCTCCCAGGGAAGAGGTCACATGTGGATCCTTGTAATCAGTACCCCCTTTCCAACCCACTCACCCTCCACTCTCCCAGCATCGTCCCTCACACCCTTGGTCCTGAAGGTATCACCCACCTTGGATTCCCTGTACCTCCAGCCCTCATATGTACCAGTGTACAGCCTCTGCCCTATCCAGCCCTGCAAGGTAGAATTCGGATCATGGTAGTTGGGGGGAGGAAACATCCAGGATCTGGAGGAAAGTTGTGTTCTTCATCGGTACTACCTCGCACCCTAATCAACCCATCTCCTCTCCTAAACCCCTCTATGAGGGGATCTCCATTGGCCGACACTTGGGCCTTGGGTCTCCACTCTGCACTTCCCCCTTCATTTAATATGGTATATATATATACATATACATATATACATATACACACATGTACACATACATACACACATATCTTTTTTTTTTTTGCATGATGCCTTATACCTGGTCCCTTGGCACCTCGTGATCGCACTGGCCGGTGTGCTTCTTCCATGTGGGCTTTTTTGCTTCTGAGCTAGATGGCCGCTTTTTCACCTTCAAGCCTTTAAGACCCCAGACACTATCTCTTTTGATAGCCAGGCACCATCAGCTTTCTTCACCACATTTGCTTATGCACCCATTTGTCTTCAGCGATCCTATCATGGAGGTGTGCAGTCAATGATATGATTTTTTGTTCTTTGATGCCTGGTAACTGATCCCTTTGGGACCACTCGATCACACAGCCTGGTGTGTTCTTCCATGTGGACTTTGTTGCTTCTGAGCTAGATGGCCGCTTGTTTATCTTCAAGCCTTTAAGACCCCAGTCACTATCTCTTTTGATAGCCGGGCACCATCAGCTTTCTTCACCACATTTACTTGTTCACCCACTTTGGCTCCAGCCGTTGTGTCGGGAGAGTGAGCATCATAGAGTTCCAATTTAATAAAAGGAGATATTCATGCATTGAGGGAGTGAACAAACTGTTTTTTAAAGGAAATCAAGTCTTCCAATCTCTTGTTTCTCAGGAATACTTAAAAATACATTTAAAAGATTCAGTTTCATGCTCTTTCATTTTGCTTACACAGTAACTTAGCAATCAATTAGTTTTCATTTAGTATTTTAATAATAAAACAAAATTTATGGAAGATGGAATGTTAGATTACATTAAGATGCTTGAAATTAAAGTGCCAACATCCAATCATTTTTGACCTATAAAATGTAAGCTTAATATAGTTCAGCTCACACATCACTATTACCTTAAAACTGTGAATCAAAGTTTGTTGCAGAGAGGGCACTATAAGCATTTCCATACTCCTGTCCCTCTCTAGCAGTGTTTCCCAAAGTGGGGATACTGCAATGATCCAGGAGGAGTACAAAGCAGATAGCTACACTTTATCCTGCAGTATAGGCTATTGTATAAAAGTTTTTAATTTTACACACACACACACACACACACACACACACACACACACACACACACCATAGTGAATGAAGGGGTAAGTGCAGCGTGGAGACTCAAAGCCCATTTGTCGGCCACTGGAGATCCCCTCATAGAGGGGTTTAGGAGAGGAGATGGGTCAGTCAGGGTGCGATGCATTACCGATGAAGAACACAGCTTTCTCCCAGATCCTGGATGCTTCCTCCCCCAACTACCATGATCCGAATTCTACCTTGCAGGACTGGATAGGGCAGAGGTTGTACACTGGTGCATATGGGAGCTGGAGGCACAGGGAATCCAGGGTGGATGATAACTTCAGGACCAATGGTATGAGGGGCAATGCTGGGAGAGTGGAGGGTGAGTGGGTTGGAAAGCGGGAACTGATTACAAGGATCCACATGTGACCTCCTCCCTGGGAGATGGACGGCAGAGAAAGGGAGGAAGGGAGCCTCCGGATAGGGAAAGATATGACAAAATAACAATCTATAAATTATCAAGGGCTCATGAGGGAGGGGGGCAAGGGAGGGAGGGGGGAAAAAAAGAGGACCTAATGCAAAGGGCTTAAGTGGAGAGCAAATGCTTTCAAAATGATTAGGGCAAAGAATGTAGGAATGTGCTTTACACAATTGATGTATGTATATGTGTGGATTGTGATAAGAATTGTATGAGCCCCTAATAAAATGTAAAAAAATGATTAGGGCAAAGAATGTACAGATGTGCTTTTTACAATTGATGTATGTATATATATGGATTGTGATAAGAGTTCTATGAGCCCCTAATAAAACAATTAGGAAAAAAAACAGGCCCAAAGAACAAAAGAAAACTGGGTTAGCAATATATATACATAAATTAAAATATCTATAAAGAGATTCTATCACCTCCCTCTAGTTGATTCTAACTCACAATGACCCTATATTGGTTTTCCAAGGCTGTAAATCCTTACAGAAACTAATAGTCTCATCTTTCTCCTGAGCAACAGTTGGTAAATTTGAACCTTAAGAACCTCAGAACCCTGGTGGTACAGCAGTTAATCACTGGGTTGCAATCTGCATGGTCGACAGTTCAAAACTACCAGTACCAGTAGGAGAAAGCCTGGGCTTTCTACTCAGAAACCCATAGGGGATCCCTAGGAATCAGCATTGACTCAATACCAGAGAGTTTGGTTCTGGAACCTTATGGATAGCAGTCCAATCAATGCCTATCCTACAATGCCAGCAGGGATCCTAAGAAAGAGGTGAAGAGATGTAGTCAATGAATAAGGCCCATCTAGCCATAATCTCTTATGCATTGTATTATCAATTCTAGCTTATATGGCTATGGTTAAAATCCCATTTTGGAGGGATGGTTATGTGGAAAAGCCATCTCAGAAGCAGGAACACAGAGAAATGCTGGACCATCAAGGTGTAAGAGGCCCTAGTGGGACATACTTGAGATCTTTGTCTGAAGTGGTAGAGACTGAGATGGAGGCATCAAAGGCTGCAGCACAGAGACCATGGGACAGAACAGAGGAACTAGGCCAAGACCAGAGGCTGAGGCAAGGCGTCCATGACATAAAACAGAGGAGCAATACTGAGACTATGATACTTTGAGGCAGAGCAGTGGGCTGCCTTTCTGGCCCAAAGAGGCAAAGGGACTATGTGACTGAGAGGCTAAGGACTAAAGACTGACATGACTGCTGGATGACAGGAGAGGTACACTTACTGTTTCCTGATGCTGACTTGTGGTAACTAGTTACCTTCCTTAATAAGCCCACTAAATTGTGAATATTGTCTGTGAGTTCTGTGAGGCCAACTGGGACCGATAATTGAACCCGACAGAAAGGCAGTGTGTGAGGGAGGAGTGGGTGGTGTCAGAATAGATATTGAAGGATGAAGGATGGAGGCATGTCTGAACTCTGCCTCATGGAAACAGTGAAGCCAGAGAAAGTCAAATACGGCCCTCTGATATGTCTTCCTACATTTAAAGAAGCCAATCCAATTACTAGCACTAACAAATAAGAGAAACAACGTTACTGGATAACTCAACAGGATATTTGAGTTGGCAGAAGAACAGAACAGCTTATTGAGTCTGAGGAACAAAAGTAAAGAAACATGATCCCAAGGAACACCCTCAAGCAAATCAATGCAAATATTATGGAAGTCCCAGAAGAGGGCAAAGGGTAACTAAATAAAACTTAATAGACAACAGCAGAACATTACCAAAACTTGACAAAGGACAAGAATGTACATATCAATGACACTTAAGAATTTCCAAATCAGAAAAAAGCCTGAGAGATCCACACCAAAATATCTTATCATCAAACTCTTTAAAAAAAAGATAAAATCTTGACAATATCAAATAAAATGAAGTACCAATTTACATATATAGAAACCCTGGAAACCAGGAGGTAATAGAGTCACATATTTAAAATAATGAAAGAAATGAACAGCCATCCAAGATTCCTATAGCCAGCAAAACTTTCCTTTATAAATGAGGATAAAATTCAAGAAAACAAATAAAACCTGAGGGAATGTTGAGACATTCCTTTAGATTGAAATACAAGGATAGTAGATTGCAAGATGAAGCAATATAGAGAAAAAGGTGTTAGGTTCCTGGATTCAGGTACCTGAAAGAATTCACACAGCAGAAGCAGGTTTGTAATCCAAGTGATTTTATGGGGAAAAGGGAAGTTTCAGGTATTACAGCCTCAAAAAATACACATTGTTTTAAGAAAGCATACAAGGATCCGCAGAACTGCACATGGGTTCACTGCTGAATGGGGAAAAAACACATAGAAAGAACAGGAACACATAACCCAGCACGTGGAACCAGGAAATCCCAGGGGCCAAAAGGGCTCCCACCCCCCACTTGTGGAGAATGCTGGAATGGAAGGAAGTCAAGGCAGGGTCTTTATTCCCTCCTCTCCACAACGGCTGGGGGAAGCATGGTTGAAGGTATTGGTTGGTTCCACTGGCTTGAGTTTAGGCCCACCTGTGTGAGGTAATGTAACTGAGCCTAATCTGTGTGCCCTGGTGGACCTCCCCTCGGGGCGGAGGGAGCTCTTGTCTGAGCATGCTCAGTTTGATTGTTCTAAAATTTAATGGATGCCTGATTTCTTCCAATCCTTTTGCTTTAGCCTTATGCAGTTACTGCGGAGACAACCCCCTTGTGGTGCTTATGTAATCTGATGTCAATTTGGGACTTGAGAGGATTAAGAGTGAAGTGGTGGAGTCTAGTTGGTCAATCAGGATAGCCAGTGAGGCCTCTGTGTGGGCATTGCCTTCGCCTGAGAATTCTGGGAACTCCAGTATTTCCTCCTTAAACAGGAGACGCTTCTCTCTCTCAGCTCACTTCCTTGGAGATGCTCTACTGGCAAGACACATAGCACTACGTCCTGGTAGCTGGGAAAGCCACACGGACCTACCCTGATGCAACAGACCTCTGGAGCCAGAGAAGCTACATAGAGAACCCTGCCAGCGCTGAGATGTTTACAATGCTACTGGATCCCAAAACTTTCTACTCGCTGGTTCAAGATCGTCCTGCAATCGGAGTCATTGCATGTTTCGTGAGTCTGACGAGGCCTTTACAGATTGGTATCAGACATATGGGCTAATATTGGGCTCACGGACTTGACCTGGACTGGGCTGGGACGTTTTCACAATATTCAGTTGTTCTTCTATATAAACCTCTTTCTTATAAACATGAGTTTCTATGAATTTGTTTCTCTTGTCTACCCAGACTAACACTCCCCCTTTATGGCCCCTATTCTGGCTACCTAACATATCTAGCCAACACCTAAGTTGAATGCAAACATTTTTCTTTGGTCTTCTTTATTCAATATTCAAAAGTATACAAAAGAGGATAATAAAGATGGTTCAAAATCCAAAAATTAACTAAGCGCCAAAGTACGTGGTACTACTGGAAGAAATGAGGAGCAAAGAGAGGATAACCCACTTAACAAGTAACAAAATGACAACTATATGACAGGGACTTCAAGTGTGTGCAAATATGGAATTTAAAAACTGAAAAAAGTCCCAGAAACATTTGAAGCTCCTTGTTAAGTACTTCCTTAGTGGTAGTAACTTTCAATATGAAAGTATTAAAATCTCCAGTGTAAAAGCAGAGACCTTGTGATATGCATATGATACAACTTTGCTTATGGAAAGCTAAGAGGATTCAACACATTAATGAAGAACTGAGACTAAAGCTTTCTGTAGGGATTATGGCTCGATGAAAAAAAAAAGCCTCATGCTCGGGCCAATAAACACAATGATAAAAAGAGAAAAAAATAAATTGACACGGATTTCATTTATTTCAATGCATAATCAACATTCATGGAATTAGTGAAGAAATCAAGCCATGAGATAAATGCTGCAAAAGACTTCTTTAAAGTGTTAAAGAGCAGCAGAGTCAGCAAAATGACTGTCAGACAACAAACTCGGACAACTCTCAGCAATTATAGAGAAGGTCCACTAGGAGCGATATCCTAAACTTCATGGAAGAGAATCTCAATATGAAGTACATCCAAGCTTCTTAAACTGAGAGAGCAGTAGCAACTACTAACAGATTCCCCTCTTTGTTATAGGCTGTCCACACGCTGGGGAAGCTTCCCTCCTGCCTGGCATAGCCAATTTTTTCTGGTCCCTGAGCTAACCCAGCTGACCAAGCCTCTTGGCTTGCTGTCCTCTGGTGAAGAACAGCTTTGCAGAGTCAGCTTGGTGCAGACAGTCACTAGCCAAGCTTAACTTTTGCTTTGTTCTACAGTTCCACCAGCCCTTGCTCAACATTCCTCACCTTGCCACCCCCAAGCAGGAAATGTGTTAGCAAAACAACACAATTAGGGGGCAAGGGGGAAAGAGAAGCCTAGCACTTCCCGCACCAATCTCAAAGTAGACTTGAGAGGTTTAATTTAACCCCCCCCATTGGGTGAGAAATCCACACACCTGGCCTCTAGACCTGGCAGGAACCCCATCTTATCCCTCAAGGGGTGGAGTCAAGGGACAGAGTTTTTGTGGGTTTTGAACTGCGGACCATGCTGATCGCAACCCAATGTGTAACCACTGTACCACCAGGGGTCCTTTTATCTCAGTAAAACTATGAAAACTAGTCCTCGGTTTATCTGACCCCAGCCATGCTATTTTTTAATCACCTAATATGTATATGAAAGGTGAACAATGAATAAGACAGAGGTGAATTGATAACTATGAATTATGATATCGCAGAAAAGCACTGACAAAACATCAACAGCCAGAAGAGCAAACAAAGCTATGCTGGAAGAGCTACAGCGGGAGTGCCCCTTAAAGAGGCCGACTCCGTGTATATGTCATCTGGATGGCAAGTCCCTGGATGGTCAAAAAGAGGAAGCCTCTCAGTGGTATACATTGACACCATGACTGCAATAATGGGCTCAAACAGCAATGTTTGAGAAGAGGGTGCGGGGCAAGGCAGTGTTTCATTCTGTTGTACATCTAGTTACTATGAATAGGACTTGGTGGCACCTAACAAAACTATATTCATATCTCCTTCTTACATAATAGGAGCATAATCCACACATTCAATAAAATCCATTCTCAAGAGGTAAAACTTACTTCAATATATAAGCTTTTGGGAGGCTTCATATCCTGTGTTATGTCCAAACCTTCATTTCCTCCCAATGACCTCATGTAAGTAGCAAGGGACTTCTTATAACAATTGAACCATTCTATCTGAAAACAGAAAAATGGTCTTTTTACCAAGTGACAAAGAAAACAAGCTTGCCAACATTGTGTAATCGTGACTTCAAACAGCACATACGCCCATGTAGATCATGAGTGTGGCATTCCTGTATTTATATAGCGAACATTAATGGTTGTCTTCTACGAGTCAGGAACTGTCTGTGCACTTAGGATGGAGCATTCAACCAAAACAGACAAAATTCTTGTTATCACATAGCTTACAAACCAGTAGACCTAAGCACAGATCTAAAAAAACCATTCAACCAGAAACAACACTACGAAAAACACATGATTCAGTTATGGTCGCTTTAAATACTGCACGGACTCTTTTTATAAGAATGGAACAACATGCTTGAGCAGACAATGCAAATGTCCCCAAAGAGAAGGAAGGACAAGCAAAATGAGGAGTGCACACAATAGAAGATAGTGAGGCTTACTTTGGAATTCAGTTCTAAGTTGTATCTGACAAGGGTAAACCTTTATCACATGTAAAGTGGCGCAAGAGGTCACATTATTTTACGACTGCATTTGTAGGAAAGTCAGTCATCGGAATTCTATAAATGTAAAAAAGTAGATTAAGAGTTGCCAAAGGGCTGGGGGAAGGAAATAATAATAAAAGGCATTTGTTATTTTTTAAAGTCTATTATGGTTAGGGTGAAAGTTTACAGAGAAAACTCATGTTTTATACAATAATTTATATATATTTTGTTTTGTGACATTAGTTGCAATCTCCTCAGAATCTTATTTATGTATAATTACAGAAAGGTAGGCAAAACAAAGATGTACAGGTTAATGACATTATTAAGAAAACAGCCTGGTCAAGGAGTAACACATCCTCAGCCCCAAAATGGAGACTTATCATTTTGTTCCATTCTGAAAATTTTACATTATCACCCAAGAATGCATCCCTAAAACACTAGTTTAGTGCTGTTCATTATTTGTACTTTAAATAGATCCACACAGTATTTATTATTTTGTGACAAATTTCTTTCACTAAACATATTTTGGATTTCTGAAATTCTACTTTAAAGTGATGAAGAGCAAGGATGTCACACTTTGAGGACTGAGCAATGCCATGGGATTTTCCATTGACCTTAGCCATGGGATTTTCCATTGCCTCATAAGCATATGAAAGTTGGACAACAATTAATAAAGACCAAAGAATAGATGCCTTTGAATTAGCATGTTGGCAAAGAACACCGAAAGTACCATGGACTGCTAACTGAACAAACAAATCTGTCTCGGGAGATCACAGCCAGACTGATCCTTAGAGATGAGTATGGCAAGACTTGTCTCACAAGTTTTGGGCATGTTTTCAGGAGACCAGTCCTTAGAAAACGACACAATACTTGGTACAGTGCAAAGTCAGTGGGAAAAACAAAAACAACTCAAGGAGATGAATTGATACGGTAACTCAACAATGGGTTCAAACATAACAATTGTGAGGATGCAGAGTCCAGTAGTACTTCATGCTGATCTAGACAGGGCCACTGTGAGGCGGAACTGACGAGAAGGCACCCACCACTACTATGTTGGTTAGTATTGGGTTATGTGTTGGCTAAAGCCAAGGTCAACAGTTTGACTCAACCAGTTACACCTAGGGAGAAAGGGGATTTCTGCTCCTATAAAGAAATACAGCTTCAGAAACCTAAAGAGCCAGTTCTACTTTGCTCATCCTTAAGGATTGTTAAAAGTCAATGGCAGTGGGTGTTTTACACAATTAATGTATGTATGTATGGATTGTGATAATAGTTGTATGAGCCCCAATAAAATGATTTTTAAAAAAGAAATTATGACATAAGATTATCTCTCTCTAAAGTGTCTTGGAGTCTCTAACTTGTAAACTACTATTTGTCTACCTTCATGGAAAAAAATAATACACTAATCTTTGTTAAAGATGGCATCACCTATCCCTTATCGGTGAGTTCAAAGTGAAATGTTCACATATAGAAACTGAATTTCGGTTTATGCTCTGAGAAGGAAAAGGCAGAGGCAGTGATTCTCTCCATAGACTAGACCTTGTAGAGACTCTATTAACACCGAATTTGGACGCCAGCTATAAGGGATTTCCATTGAACTCAAGGTCAAAATGAAGTCTAAAGTATGGAAATCTAATCTCAAGACTAACATTATAATTGTTAATTATAATTTTCTGGTTCTAAAATCAGCATCTTGAAGTCTTACTTGTGTGCCTTGTCATGACTACCTTGTACTAAACTAAAAAAGTTTATGCACGACAAGTTCATGTATTTATGTTTAAAATAAAATCCTCATCTATTGGTTACTTAAATTTTAAGATAAAATCCTACAAGAACTATTACTCTTAAACACTCTATGTTTTTAAAAAAATACTATAGCTATTGTTATTAGAGAAAGAACATGTTCTGTTCATTTCACCATAATAAAGAGGCACCCCTCAAGTCCACTTAATGTAAGATTCCGGCACAAAGACCATGGAAAAAGAACCTGAAAAATTAACTGGTAACGTAATTATTTAGTAGTTCCCTCAAGAAGCTGAGGTACTTTGTTTCTTTCTCCAGAACATGAACAGAATAAAAATAAAGCATGGAAATGTACTTAGCAATCCAAGATCAGAGGAGGCAATGGTATTAGAGATTAAAACCTGAGCAGACTGCGGATGACAGTGGAAGCCCAAACTCCATTTGCACAGTTCCCACACAGATTAAGCCTCCAGTGAATCTCCTTAGACCATGAACAAAGAATGGAAATAGTCTTGTTATACACTGAGTGCATTGGAAAGTAGATTAACAAAGATAATTTTTAACGTTATTGTTTTTCTCTCTTTTGGTCCCTTTTAAATTTGTTCTAGTTTTTATATTTTCTTTTGGATTGAGGGCTGTTTTTTTTGCATATGATTTTCTTTCTTTTTTTTTGGAGTTTTCAGTGGTTTATTGAGCATTCAATATTTTGCCATGATGACTTAGGATAGTTAGGTGTTATTTTTATTTTGTGTTTTACATTTTATTAGGGGCTCATAGGACTCTTATCACAATCCATACGCATATGATTTTCTTTAAATAAAATCTAGGATAGGACTTAGTTACTGTGAAGACTATAAATGGATTAAGTTTCTTTGGGTTAGGACAGGGCAGGCTGGGGCAAATGGTGAGTTTAAGACTGAAGAAAATGTTCTAAAATTGATGGGGATCATAACTGCACAGCTCTTTTTAATATATTTAAACCACTGGGTTGTGTGGTATATGAATTATGTCAATTAAACTCAAGTTAAATTTTTTAAATGCAGTTAGCAAGTAAATTGTTTATAAAACTCATGGCAAATTTACTGAATACATGCCGTGGCAATTACATTATATCCTGTCAGCCTGTCAATAAAATTGCAGCTTGATGACCTCATTTTGAGGCATGACAGAAATAAGTAGCTCAATGGAGATCAAACCCAGTCTCTCTGCCTTCCTTTTCTGCGCTGAGACAGTCAGAGAGCTGGAGGAGACCCGTGCCAACACTGAAATGCATACACTGCCACTGGATCCACAAGACCTTCTACCCACTGGCCTGCGATATTCCTGCATTTGGCATCATTACATATACTGTGAATCTAAAGAGGAATTTATCGACTAGTACCGAACATATAGGCTAATATCGGACTTATGAACTTGATCTGAACTGGGCTGAGATGTTTTCTCAATATATAATTGCTCTTTTATATAAAGTTCTTATACACATGAGTGTATGACTGTTCCTCTAGTCAACCCAGACTAACACTTTCTTTCATAAGTGCTGTACTATACCAAACTCACACAATAACAGCATTGATCACATTCCGTTCTATGCCATGTTCCAAATGGGCAGCCTTAATCATCCTGTAACAACCCTGTTAATACAGCAGTTCTCAACCTGTGGGTTACGACCTCTTTTGGGGTCAAAGGACCCTTTCACAGGAGTCACTTAAGACCATTGGAAAACATGTATTTCCAATGGTCTTAGGAACCAAGTCACTGCTCCTCTATCCATCTCCAGGAGGGTCTGCCCACATACGAGTACGCAGCGTAATGACATAATCAGACAACCCCATCACATTCAACTTGTACAAATAAAGGTGGATGTGACAGGGTTGGCACCACAATGTGTTTATGTGGACAAGTCACACATGCGTAGAGAGCAGCGGCTGTGTTAAAAGCAGCTACTGTGTTAAAAGCAGCGACAGTGTTAAAAGCAGCAGTATTGGTGGTAAATGACACTTCATGAATTATTATTTCTGGGTAAAATCATAAACTACTGCAAAAAATCGATATCTGTACCATGGGAACTTTATCTGGATGCTGATTGGTCTTTTTATATTCAGCTGTGGTTGATGTGAATACTGCTCCTTGTGATAGTAACAGGTATGTAAAAACACAACATAGAGAATGTTAAATCATAGGAAATTTTAATAAACTGTATTGACTAAATTGTGCCATGTATCATCTTTAGTACTATTTTTTTTTAAATAAGAAATTTAAACAAGACGCTTGACTTGAAGGGAAAACTATCTAGGCTTCATTGAGAGTAATTTACGCCTACTTAAAGACAGATTGCCCTACATGTAATAGCTACATACAAAAATGTTATAAAACTGTCCTTGGTTTTACAATGATAAATGAAAAACATAAAAATTCTTCAATCGAACAAGGCATGCAAGGATTTTTTTCATGTCATTTTTTTTGTTTTTGTTAAACAGTGAGAGCAAAATAACCTACTGAAATACAAAGAGAGAAGCTGAATGAGCAAGCCACTGATGGAGAAGGGGAGCTATCACAGAACCAGTGTTTTCCCCATCCCATCTCCACCTGATGTCGATCAAAACATACCATTGGTGATTTAGTAAACGAATAAATAAACAAAGGGAAAAATTTAATATGCTTGTGTACATGCACCAGTTACTTTGTGTACAATAAAGGAATGAGGAAGGGGAAATGAAATAAAGAGAAAACTATACTGTAGTTGTCAGGAGGTGGTGGAATCAAACTGTGGTTTTCTAATCGAGAATGGATTCTTGGTCGGCTGGAAGAGAGTTCTGGAGGAAAGGAGCAGGCTCCCTTAGAAGATGCCTCCTGTCTGCTGCTGGAACACATCAATTGTATCTTCATCCTCCATTTCCAACTGTGCAGGTGTGTCTGTTTCATTGATTGGCTGTCTGTCGAATCAAATCAGATCTGACTCATTGACAAACCCTGTTCACAATAGGCTTCCATTAGCTTACTAAGTGGGTGTGCCTCTGAATCTTAAACTGCACCACAGAACCATCCTGCCCTACCACCTTCAAGTTAATCTGATCGTTGTTCTCAGTCTTGACTCCTCCCTTGAGTTTTTTGTTGGCCAGGGTGAATGCTGAAGTCTTCTCAAAAGAGGTACCAGGTCCGCACCAAACGAGCACACAGGCAGCTGCAGGAACAGCAGGAGGAGGTGGCAGTGGTGGAGGAGGGAGAGCCATCTTTTGTATTATTAAAGCTATGGTTATATATTATTTTCATTAGCCAACCATCCCATGACAATGGATCATGTAGAAGAACGTTAAGAAAAGATAGTGAGGATTTTTTATGGTATGGTTTTACTTCAATGACAGCAGGAACTGAGAAACTACAATGTCTTACTTGTTGTGAAGTTCTATTAGTTGAATCTATGAAGCTGAACAAACTAATATGCCATTTTGATAGCAAATATCCGAGCTTTGCTGGCAAGGATACCAACTATTTTAAAAGCAAAGCTGATGATAAACTCAAGAAAGCCAGACTTGACACTGGTGGCAAGTACCACAAACAAAACGTAGCAGTCATTGAAGTTTCATATTTGGTGGCACTCAGAATCACCAGCGCTATGAAACCCTACACCATTGCTGAGGATTCACTGTTGCCAGGGGCCAGTAAATTGTTCGAGTTATGATCAGAGATGAATTTGTTACAAAATTGAGCGCAATTTTCTTATCAAATGACACTGCCTGCAGAAGAATAGCAGACAAGGCTGCTGATATTCTTGATCAGATAATCCAGGAAAGTAAATCTGCTCCACTTCCAATATTTAGCATCCAGCGTGATGAATCTACAGACGTTGCAAACTGTTCACAGTTACTGTTTACCTGAGGCATATTAATGATGGCGACTTTAAATATGAGTTTCTTTTTTTGCAAACCTCTTAAAATGGCAACTACTACACGTGATGTATTTGATAGTTGGTTCATTCTGAAAGAGCATAAGATCTCTTGGGAAAAGGTTTGTGGTGTTTGCAGATGATGCTCCACTATGCTAGGATGTCAATCTGAATTTCAACGTTTGGTACTGAGTCACCGAAAGTCACCGGAACTCACTGTATAACTCATCAGAAAATATTAGCAACAAATACACGGCCAAAAGAGTTACAAGAAGTAATGAGAAGCATCATAAATTCTGTCAATTTTGTAAAGGCGAGCACTTTAAACAGTCTACTGCTTTCGCAACTGAAGTGAGACGGTTGTCCAGAGGAAAAGTTTTAAAAGGTGTTTTTGAGCATGGTGATGAACTCAAAACGTTTTTTATCAGAAAACATGACCGCAGTTCAAAGCATTTTGCAGCGATAAAAGTGAGATACAGAAAATAGTTTGATTGCCATCTTTGCCATCTTGAATGAGTTACAATTTATTACTGCAAGGACAAAATGCAACATGCCTTGATTTATCTGAAAATATCTGATCATTCCAAAGGAAACATCAGCTTTGGGGGAAAAAATTGGATGAAAATAAAATTTACCAAAAAAATAATAAAAAGAAAATAAAATTTACATGCCTACCCTATCTGTTTTCTTTGAAGAACATGACACTGAACCAGACAAAAGGATTACAATTTCTGTGAAAGAACACTTGCATATGCTTGCAGATGAAATTTCATCGTACTTTCCAAATCTACCCGACACCTCATTTGCACTTGCCAGAAGCCCATTTACAGTCAAAGTTGAAGATGTTCCTGAGATAGCACAAGAGCCGTTTATTGAACTAACAGCGATGCAGCGAGAACTGATTTCTCTACAATGCCAGTCACAAAATTCTGGATCAAGTGTTTGCAGTCAGGTCCTGTTCTGTCTGAGACTGTGTTGCACCTTTTTCTTCCATTTCCAACAACTTATCTTTGTGAAACAGGGTTTTCCAGCTTGTTTGTTATCAAGTCTAAATAAAGAAGTAGATTTGTTGTGGAAGATGATCTTGTGCTCTTGCAAAGACTGTCTGGAGAATTTCTGATCTAGTGAGAAAGAAACTATCTCAACCTTCTGGCTTTTTACGCACACTGTCGCAAAATGTAGCAATGTAGTTCACTATTGTTATATTAAGACTGTTACTCATGCTACACCATGCTTCAAGACAAAATTTCATTTATTTATAATTAGAAATCAGTATTTCACAAGATATAATTACCTATTTTTGTGATTAATCACTATGCTTTAAATATGTTCAATTTGTAAACTAAAAATATATCCTACATATCAGATGTTTACATTATAATTCACAACGGTAGCAAAATTACAGTTATGAAGTAGCAACAAAAATGATTTTAAGATTGGGGATCACCACAACATGAGGAACTCTATTCAAGGGTCATGGCATTAGGAAGGTTGAGAACCAAGGCTGTAGTAGGACACACTATGACCCCATTTTGTAAATAAAGGAGTGAACACAGAGCAATGAGGTTACTTGCCCAAGATTAGAAAGCAGTGTCAGGAGTTGAAACCAAGTGTTCTGACTCTAATGTTCTATCTTGAAATACTGGTCTAGCACCCTACCTTCAGTGACAAATACTCATCTTATTCTGAATATTTATTCATGCTGACTAGAAAACTACATATCTCCTAAGAATAATGTCGGCTTTTCAACTCCACTGATGAATCACTAATAAATAAAAGAAACTCCTTTTTTTTTATTGTTTGTCAGTTTTCCCTGTAGCACTAGAATTACTTACTACTACTCCCTTCCAGGAGGGTACCCCAGTGGCAGTTGCTACATTTGTCACTATTAATGGAAAGGTTGGCAATTTGAATCCACTTAGCTACTCTGTAAGAGAAAAATATGGCAGTTGGTTTCCATAAAGATTGATAGTGTATATGGATTATGTGCCAAATAAGACAGTTCAAAACAAAAATAATGTATAGCCTTATAAACCTCTGAGGCAGTTTTAGTCACAATCGACTTGAGAGTAATGAGTTTGGTTTTATACTTCCCATGCCTATCGCAGTAAGTACTAACTGCTTAAAAAACGCTGAAAACTTATTGCTGAAAAGGTGATCAAATCATGGATCAAATGATAGCAACTCAAAAGATTAGCTAGGAATCTTGGAGTAGTAAGCTTATGCTAGTGAGGAATAACTCAGAAAAGTATGGTAAGAATGGTTGCTTAATTCAAAAAGTATGTGTCAATAAATTATATATACAAACTGCAGAGTTAGTAGTTTATATTTACCTCTACACATTCTCACAAACAAAATATAGAAAATTTACAGAAAACAGAGAAATACCAGTAAACATCATTGTAGAAAAAAAAGCCAGGATCTCAGTATTTTCCCAAAATCATTAACTTGAAAAAGTGCTAACTTACTTCTTCAGCAGACATGTGAAATCGTAAAGCATTAGGCAACACACTGCCATATTCCCACCTAAGTGCACGAATCCGCAGTAACCGGTCATACCTAGGACATTGAGAGAGTATTAGCATACAAACAAGCAGGAAATCAGACATTGTTCTATCAGTAAGGACTCAAGGATCTTATCAACTAAACTGTCATTTGTGGATTTTTTTTTTTTTAAGATTCTGATGCAAATAGATCTACTCTAAGAAGACATCTTTGGGACTACCAGAAATCGGGAATAGGAACTGGGCTGATGCCCCTAGCACTGTTCATTGTCGTAACTGTGATGGTGACACAGCAGTAATGTGGAAAAAGATCAGAAAGGCCCTTATTTCTTAGAGATGTATCCTAAAGTATATAGTGGTAAAATGTTATCTGATGTTTAGTACTTAGTTTTAAGTAGCCTAACATACATATGTCATAAATTATGGAAAATGTATTGTTAAATTTATAAGACAACTCCAGGAGCTTCACTATATTATTCTCTCTGCTTTCAAGAATAGTGCAATCTTTTACAATACAAATTTTAAACTGGAAAAACGAAATTAAAATGCTTACATTAAATCAAACTTAAAAGAAATAACTCACTGCCACATGGAGTTGTTTGACTCATACTGACACTGTAGGACAGGATAGAAGCGCACCAGTGAGTTTCCGAGATTGTAACTCTTTTTTAAGAGTAGAAAGCCTCATCTTTTCCCCGCAGAACAGCTGGTGGTTTTGAAATGCTGTTTCTGGTTAACAGTCCAGCGCATAAACACTGAAAACACTCTCACTTCCATCAAGCCAATGCTGACTCATAGCAAACCCCTGTGGGTTTCCGAGATTGTAATTATTTACAGGAATAGAAACACGGCCTTTTCCCCTCGGAACTACTAGTGGTTTTGAACTGTGGACCATGTAGATCACAGCCCAACAAGTAACCATGCTACCAGGGCTCCATGCATAACCACAGAGATAAATAAATCTGAGATCTGTTGCTATCAACCAGAAACTTAATTGAGAAACCCCATGGAAAACTCTTCTTTGTTTCCTGCTACTACAAGTAAAATCACAGCAGCTTACAAGTACACAATAGTGCAGCGTCGATTTCTTAACAAAGAACAGTGCCGAAATTTGATGGTTGGTATCAAATTGCTTCTTCCGTCTGATTTTGCTTCATTACTAGGAAGAGAATTAAAGAGAAAATGGATAAATACACTGCAGAACAACAAAAATTTTTAAGTTTTATTAACATGTAACAATTCACATCAAACAATTCAATAGTTATTAAGAATTGTACAAAAAACTGTACAATTACCACTACAATCAATTTTAGAACATTTTCTTATTTCTTGTACTCATTGTTATTAGCTTCCTGTTTCCCACCAACCACCCCTACAATCCCCACAAGAAACCATTAAATCCAGTTCCTGGCACTACAGAACCAAAAAAATTAATTTTTCCATGATATTTTTCAAAGGACTGATACACGTACACATTTTTACCTATTTGTACGTAACAGTTTACCTAAGCAAATTGTGCTGCTTCTACTTCAGAACTTTTATTTACACATTACAAGATTAAAGTAAGAAAAAGCCAAGTTAACTAACTTGTCAATGCAATGATACTATAATAATTTAATCTCCTTTAACCATTTGGTATTGTACAGTTTTGCACACTGATTGCTTTCTATTATTTCAAAAGACAAGTGTCCTATTTGTTCACTGAGGTAAGAGAAAACCTGACATCATGGCCCGAAGAAGGTGGTCTTACATGATGTTTCTATTGTATGAGCACTCCGCTTCTAGGAGCACTTCCGAATCCTCACCACACTACTGTAGCTGGACATGGAGTCAGCAGTTTATTCATTCAACAAATATTTGCTATTTCCCCATCTATATTTTTTACTATACTTTAGGGTTTTTTCATATACAGAGGAAGTAGTTTCACCCTATAAAATGCACATCTTCTTAGACACTTGATATGGATCACATTTTAAAACCAGAAGAACAAAAGGAGTAAGTATCTACTTTAGCATTTTAAAGCAATTAGATGAATATAAAAAGGGTCCACCATGCTTTGTTCCACATAATGCACTAGGCCCTGAAAACAGGAAAAATGCACACCCTGTGCTGTTAGGTTTTTCTATCTGCTGTCACTCTATGGGTACCAGATTATGGTCTACATTGTACAAACTAAGCACAAATACACCTAATACCAAGTACTTAAAAACATACATCAAATGTCCTAAAAAAAATCACATTTATAGGTGGGTAAATAAAAAGATTTCTTTTGATATATAATTTAACCAGACATTGCTTACAGTGATTGTTTTCTCAGAAGGACATCAGGAAGATGGGGGACAAATTTTTAAAACAAGAATTTACAAGTGTTATGAATACAAGAAAGTAGTTCAAAGTGGAACACATCCTGGCCCACCAAGCCCTGAGGACGATATTTCCACTCAGAGAAGTCAAAGCACAGAGAGGACCATATAGCCAGTCCACTATGAGACACGATGTACCTCACTGACCCATAGTGCTACCAGGGGACAACACTGGAAACACAGTGTGGGAACTGTGCCCAATCTGACCCTATCACACTGAGGCAAAACACTAAGAGCCATGCAACAGAACAGCAAAGGAAGCAGAGCAAAGAAGTCTTGAGGGAGTACAAAAAATAGACTTTGGGGCCAGAGTGTGCCACCCCATCAGACTCAACTGGAAAACACTCCTAAAGGTCAACAAACAGACCTTGAACTATTTACAGGCTTTTCTTTTTTTTGTGTGTCTTTTTTTGGTTTTCTTTTGTTGCTTCGTTTTGCTCTGTCTTGTTTTTTGTGCATATTATTATCTCTGCAATTCTATCTAGAAAAAATAGGCGGGATAAACAATCTGAAGGAGAAAACAACGGACTGCTGGTTCTGGGGAGATATGGGAGCAGGGGAGGCGGGGGTGGGGGGAAAGGAAGTGGGTGTTAACAAACCTAGGGACAAGGGAACAATAAGTGATTCAAAATCAATGGCCAGGAGGGTGCAGGAGGCCTGGTAGGGCTTGATCAAGAGCAGTATAACCTAGAGGAATTACTGAAATCCAAATGAAGACTGAGCATGATAGTGGGACAAGAAGAAAGCAAAAGGAAATAGAGGAAAGAATTAGGAGTCAAAGAGTATTTAAAGGTCTAAATACAGGTGTGTACATGCCAATATTTATATATGATGATGGAGAAGTAGATCTAATGTGCATGTATTTATAGGTTTAGTATTAAAGGACATTGGGACTCTACTCAAATACTCCCTCAATGCAAGAACACTTTGTTCTATCAATTGGCATTCCATGATGCTCACCTTCCCTACATGATTGCTGAAGACAAAACAGGTGCATAAGTAAATGTGAAAAAGAAAGCTGATGGTACCAGCTATCAAAAGATATGGCCTCTGGGATCTTAAAGGCTTGAAGATAGAGACCCACATGGATGAAGCACACTAACCTGTGTGATCACGAGGTATCTATAGGAACAGGTACCAGTCATCAAAGAACAAAAAAAAATCATCGTTGTGAATGAGGGGGAGTGCGGAGTGGAGACTCAAAGTCCATCTGTAGGCAAGTAGACATCCCTTTACAGCAGGGTCACAGGGAGGAGACGAGCCAGTCAGTGTGCAGTATAACACTGATGAAACACGCAACTTTCCTCTAGTTCTTTAATGCTTCCTCCCCCAATTATCATGATCTCAATTCTACCTTATAAATCCGGGTAGACCAGAGGCTGTACACTGATACAGATAAGAGCCGGAAACACAGGGAATCCAGGGCAGATAAACCCTTCGGGATCAATGAGTGCAGCAATACCAGGAGGGTAAGGGGAAGGTGGGGGAGAAAAGAGGAACCAATGATCCACATATAACCCCCTCCCTGGGGGTGGAAAACAGAAAAGTGGGTGAAGGGAGATATTGGACAGTGTAAGACATGAAAAAATTTTTATAAATTATCAAAGTTTTGTGAGGTAGGGAGGGAGGGAGAAGAAGGGTAAAAAATGAGCGGATACCAAAGACTCAAGAAGAAAGAAAATGTTTTGAGAATGATGATGGCAACAAATGTGCTTGACATAATAGATGGATTTATGGATTGTGCAAAGAGTTAGTTATACAAGCCCCCAATAAAATGATTTAATAAAATAAATAAACCTAACCAAACTCACTACCAAAAAAAAAAAATTTCCTGTATCCATTGCTGGTAGGAATGTAAAATGGTATCGCTAATGTAGGTAGTAGTGTCGCAGCTCAACAAAAATCTGATCTACTACACCCAGATTTGAAAAGACATGCAAACAGACTTGTACACCAACATTCCTTGCTATACTATTTGCAATGGGTGAAGATAAGAACCACCTAATGCCCATGAATAGGAAAATGTGATATATATGTGTACACACTACTGCTGCTGCTGATGTTACTCAGCCAATCAGAGAAATGAAGAATTGGCACAATCTACAATATGGATGGGACTCGATGTCATTAAACTAGTGAAAGAAGTCAACCACAGCACGGGACTTGGTTTCAATCTCTTGCCACCAAGAACAGTGGCCCAGAACTACCAGTCTGTTTTAATGCTTCTTTGCTTTTTATGGCAGGTGTGGCTCTGCTCTTGTAAATATTATTGGAACGTTTGCCCTATCACCAACTCCTGTTGTTTCTGTAAATAGTGCTCAGTCACTTAAAGGTTTAATTTACACAAGTCAACAATTCATGTATTGCAGTTCACAGCTGGCCCATACTTGTATAATTTCCCTTTCTCGACAATGTTCTAAATTCTGTAACATTGGCTAAACTAATGACACCATCAAAGTGTACCGGTTACACATTAGACTCCTAAGTGAAACATCAGCAGTTTAAAGTCACCAGCCAAGTCTGTGGGGGAAGGATGAGGCTTTTTACTCCTGTGATGATGTCCAGGCTGGGAGAATCACAGGACAGTTCTACCCTGCCCTATAAAGTTGTCATGAGTCAGCAAGGGGATGATAATTGATAATGTTCTGTAACATAAAATGACAATGATGTCTCTTAGGTGAACCAGAGTCATTTATAAACCATGAGTGGATTTTAGGCTTGTACTTAATTCTAGTCCCAATCTAAGAACAGCTAGTTCTTATGACATGGTCCTGCTTGGTGGTTGCCCTCATGAAGAAATCACTGAAGATATGAGTCTACAGCAAAATGTGGTGAAGAACCTAGATGGTGCCCAGCTATTAGAAAAAATAGTGTTGGGGATTTTAAAGGTTTGTTTTCAAACAAGCAGCCATCTAAGTGGGGTGTCACATGGAAGGAGCACATCAGCCTGTGTGAACATAATCCAAATCTAAAGGCTGGAATGATATCAAAGCTTAAATTGTGAACAATTGGTTTGTAGAAGGCTATGGTTGTCAGTGGAAGCCCAAAATCCATTTAGAGGGTCCACAAAGAGATCAAGCCTCTTGTGAATTCCCTCTCGTTATAGCTGAGGGATGTGAAGAGCTCTATTATCAGACACTGTAAATCAATATGTCAGACATAGATCAAAATGCAGTATATCTTATTTGATTTTCCTTTGGACCCATTTTAAAGCTGTTTCAATTAAAAAAAAAAGTGAAGGGAAAATACTCATGAAGCAAACCTTTGGAGCCTCACTGTGACCATGGACGAGGGGTGGAGGGCCTCGCTAGCATGCAGAGCGCAGTGGATTCCTGCGGATGCGGTTAGGTTCAAACTCAGCACCCCACCATTTGCTCTCCCTTATGAGCCATCTAAATGTGTTCTAGTTCTTAAGATACTTGTAGCTTTCTTTTGACTGAGGTTTTTGTTTTACTTTCATAGTCTTGTTAGTGTTGTTTTTATTGTTTTCACTGTTTTTCTGTATATAAAATCCAAGATAGGTGAATCAGAGGCAGTAACTGGATTCATGGTTCCTTGGGGCAGGGCAGGGGAGGTGGGGAGGAAATGGGGAGCTAATAACAATGAGTCCAAGAATGAAGAAAATATCTAAACCTGATTATGGTGATGATTCTACAACGATATGTGAATTATATACCAATAAACTGTTAAAAAGTCCATCGCAAATTATATAATTAAATGGTTCAATCATATTAAGAAGAGTTGTACAATCATTTCCACAATCGAATTTAGAACATTTTCTTCCTTCTTGTACTCACTGTTATTATTGTACTCACTTCCTTCAAACCGCCCCGGCCACAACTCAGGAACCATTAATCAAGATATTGTCTCAATAGATATACCTACCCTAGATTTCATATACACTAAAACATTTAAAAACAGCAAAAAAACCTACTAAAAATAACAAAGTAAAACAAAAGTATCCCAACTGAAAAGATAGAAAATATAAAAAACTAAAATCAATTTAAAATGGGTCAAAAAGGAGATCAATGGATATGGTGCTAAATTTTAAAGGAATTGCATCTGCAATAATCCACTTTCCAATGCACTCTGCATAACAGCAAGGCTAACCACACCACTTGTCTATGCTCAGAGAGGACTCACAGAGCTTTATCCATACATATTCCCCCTGCACTTTGTTTTTACTGAAGTAAAATGGGTCAAAACAGAGGTCAAATGATATCATGCTTTATTGTAATCATCTCTATAACACTCTCTGTCTGATAGCAAGACTACTGACATCCTTCAACTGAGTCAGAGAGGATTCACCGGAATCTTAAACCACTTGTGTGGAACTTGCAAATGATTTTGGATTTCCACTGTCATCCATATCCTTCTGCAAATCAGGTGTTCACAATTTAAGCTCTAATACTATTCCCTCCTTCATATTTGAGTTTTAATTATTCACACTCCTCTGGTCACAAAGGCTGATGTGCTTCTTCCATGTGGACTTAGGTGACATTTCACTCAGAAGGCTGCTTGTTTAAAAATAAGACCCCCATGCGCCATTCTTTCTAAAAATCATACCATCTAAATTTCTTTACTACACTTTGCTATAGCATCCATATCTTCAGTGAGCATCAAAAAGGGCCAAGTCACAAGAACTAATTCTCATATTGGGCTAGAATTAAATGCAAGTCTAAATCCCATTCATGTTATCTATGGTTTACGTACATCTCTGGTTAATCTTAAGAGACATCATTGTAATTTTATATTAGAGAACATTATCAATCACCCCCAGGGGCACATGGCAATTCTATTGATAGTGTGAACTTTTTGATTAAAGAATCTATAAACGAATGCTGATCAAAAGGGAAAAATTCAAAATTGAATTTCAAATTACCAAGAACTCTAGACTTTCTAGAGCCACGTAAACTGGAAAAACCCAAGTCCTAAAATAATCCTTAAACCAAAAATATCCTCCAAAGTGGGTCACTCCACAAAGAGGTGGGATATGGGATAAGACCATCCACCTGAGGGTCTACACCAAGACAAGGCTGGGGCAAATCCCCACAGAAATGAAAGAACCTTGCCAGGAAATCAAGTTTAGGCCAGGGGAGAGGAACATCACTGATAGTTCTGTTGGCGAGCATGGTAGGTGATTGGGGAGAAATATCCTCACATTGGGAAGGGGTGCTAAACAATGATTGTAGGGAACCTATAGGGACAGATTTTATGTTCCTGGGTAAACACTACAAATATGTCTCTAGCCAAAGCTCAATAAAACATGCCATGGACTAAACACCAAGATGTCACTGGATGCTGACCTTGTGGTACGGTAAACCTTGTGGTCAGCATGGCATCACTCGGGCTACACAAGCGCTTAACACAGAGGCCCAGCAGAATGAACTGAGCCTGGCCTCAAAGGTGCCTGTACCCTTGGACTGAGGACTGGGGTGCTTAGATAGAAGAGGAAGCAGAGTGGCTGCCCTGGACCTGTGGAAGTGATGGTCATTGGACCTTGGGGGGAACCCCATTTGGTTGGAGTCCATCAAAAGGGACTCAGAATCACCATATATTTAGTACCTTGATGCTCCCCTCTCAGTGATATGACTGGCTTTGATCTGTTGGGCAGGGATTTAAACTTGGAAGAATTGATCCAGGATGTTTCCCCTGGCATCGATCCCCCCTGCTTAGGGTAAACAGAATTCAACTGAATATGAGATCTAACTGTGTGGAGCAACAACTCATGGGTTTCGGCTCAAGTTAGAACTGTACTTGCAGACTCCTCAAACTTACAGCAGAATGATGTGTCATCGGAAAACTTGATGGTGTTGCCAGTGCAATCATCTTATACTCCAGGGGGAATGATTGACAATGTGTTACTTTTCTGTTTCTATGGGTTTTTTTCCCTGCCTTTCATTTGCTTGTTTTGTTTGTGTTTGTCTTTAGTTGTCTGCTAGTTGTTTTGCTGCTGTTGGTGGGGTAGTTGGTCTTACAGGGTATTAATTTGTCATAGTATGGCTGTCAAAGTAAACCCGAGCTATGCATATCCCAGGGACAAGCAGATGGATTCTGGCCCCAATTTAACTTTAGTCCCAATCCAAAGACAGTTAGTTAGGATAACATGGCCTTGCCCACCTCATGTAATGATCACTGAAGATAAGGGTGCTACAGCTAAGTGTGGTGAAGAAAACAAATGGTGCTCACTATCAATCGGAATAGTGTGTGGAGTCTTAAATTCAAACAAGTAGTCATCTAAACGAGGAGTGAACTATGTCCACAAAGAAGAAGCACACCAGCTTGCGTGACCCAAAGGCACGCAAAACAAAATTCAAAAATGACAAAGGGAAAAGTATCAGAGCCCAAATTTCGAAGACCCAATTTATAGAATGCTATAGAAGATAGGGGGGCCCCAAACCCATCTGCAGAGTATCTAGTCAGATTAAGCCACCAGCAGATCCCCTCTAGTCACAGGAAAGTGTCTCGAACAGCTTTTCTATCAGATAGAGATCATTGTAAGTGTGATTATGCTGGAATGAACTGGATACATGGTCAGATGACCTCCCTTCTAACCTGAAGCTTGTTCTTGGTCAGTGGTTTTCAACCTTCCTAATATACATTTACTACAGTCCCTCATATTGTGGTGACCCCCCCAACCATAAAATTATTTTTGTTGCTACTTCATAACTGTAATTTTGCTACTGTTATGAATCGTCATGTAAAACCTGATAAGCAGGAAGTATTTTCATTGTTACAATTTGAACATAATTAAAGCAGAGTGATTAATCACAAAAACATTTTCTATTGTGAAAGACTAATTTCTAACTACAAATGAAATTAATTTTGTTGTAAAGCATAGTGTAGCATGGGTAACAGTTTTCACGCCAGTTACTCGTATGTGGGCATATCTGCATATGGGCAGCCCTGCCTAGAGACAGCTAGAGGAACAGTGTCTTGGTTCCTAAGACCATTGGAAATGTGTTTTCAGGTCTTAGGTGACTCCTGTGAAAGGGTTGTTTGACCCCCAACGGGTCGTAACCAACAGGTTGACAACTGCTGTTTAGGTGAGAGCATTTCTTGCTTGTTCTAAGACAAGGTGGTCTTTTCTTTCTTACTCATTATTTGTAATTTTATCTCTAAAGAATTGATTGTGTTAATGATTATGTAAGTCTTCTTGATATGACTGAACTATTGAATTGTGTGATATATGTGGATTAAGTACCAATAAAACTGTTTTAAAAAAGGCTCAGAAACCCACACAGGCAGTCTATCCTGTCCCATAGAGTCACTATGAGTCGGCATTGACTCAATGGCAGTGAGCTTGGTTTGTTTTTTGACCAAATCACAGGGCACTATTACTTTGTCTTACAGCTCAAATTCTTCACTGTGCCAAATCCCAGGCTTAACTTTTACTATCTGTAAATCTAGAAACCTTTTGAGCTTTCTGCAGCACTAGTTCTGTATAAACTCCACTCCAACTATGAATAATCTCTACTGCGCCGATACTCAAACCAAACTCTGCCAGTGAGTTGATTTCCACACAAAGCAGTTCTGCCCATAGGACAGGGTAGAACTGCCCCTCTGGATTTTTAAGACTGTCACTTTATAGGAGTAGAAAGCTTCATCTTTCCTCCTCAGAGTAGCTGATGGTTCCAAACAGCTGATCTTGCAGTCAGCAGTCCAACATGTAGCTATCATGTTGTCTATTGTCTATACTGCCTACTATATATTGTCTATTCTCTTTACTCAATGCATTAAAACATCTATTAATTTTTTAAAAAAGTAAAATGTATGTATTCCACTTTGTTAGTGCTTTTATTCACTTGTATCTCAATTTGGGTCTATCCTAATTCCGTCATATCAATCAACCAACAAATATGCATTAAAGCACCCAAAATGCAGATATAACAATAAGCAATATTAAGTCCTTTAGAGCTGGGCTAAATTATATAGTTAGAATATAATCAGGTGCACAGAGATTAAAAAAAAACAAATATGATGCAAAATCAACTAGCTAATATTATTTCTAATTAATTCTTAACTCTGATAACTTAAAAAAAATCTTATGAAAACTTACACATCGGATTGGTTTTGTTCATATAAAGCCTTCATCTCCTCCAGAATTTGTCTGAGTCCATCCTCCTGGAATATATAAACTGCTCTTGATATATATCCATGGATTCCCCAATGCATTCAATTAGTCCCCTAAGTCTATCTGTACTACATTTATCCTCAATTTATATATATAATTTATTTAAAATCCATAGCCATTGCATAAATTCTGGCTATTTATGTACCTATATCAAAAATAAAGGCTTAATCGAGCATGAAAGTACACATTTTCACTGCAAAAACAACAAATACAAGTTTTAAAATATTTCTCCCAATTTTTCCCCCCAAAGACACAGTTTTGGTTTGTACTGCAAGAAAAGAAAGGCCAAAGGAATTTTTCCTACCATCTACCTTAAGATAGAAATTTTTCACTTAGACAAATAAAATGTTTTAATTCTAAAATTCATAAATGTTAATAAGATAGTTGACCATTTGAAAAGAAGTGACATCACATATTCTTTCAGCCAAAATACAGTCTTGGGTTCAACCAACCCTGTAGCCAATTATATGTTGAAAATATTTGATGATGATGAATAGCCTTGTTTACTCTTGATGTCATTTATTACCCATTTCATCTCCACAATTCTAAAAGTTACAAGTCCTGCTAGTCTTCAATCACTTAAAAAACTCATTTATCAATATCTGTAGAATTGAGTTTCAATCATCCACATTTCTCACCACTAGCTCATCTCTCTGCCTCCATTAGTTCTTCTCTTCTGATGCATTTTCCATATTGCCAATAACCAAAACCACTTCCATTAAGTACATTTTGATTAAATGACCCTATAGGACGGAGAAAATTGCTCCCTATGGTTTACACAGCTGTAAATCTTTACAGAAGCGGCTATCTTTCTCCCATAGAATGGCTGGTGTGTTTGAATTGCTGACCATTAGGCTAGCAGCCCAATGCATAACTCCAGGCCTCATTTTACTGCCAATAAGTACTCCAAAATATAAAAACATCCCGCCACACCCCTACCTGAAAACCTCTACCTGATTCCAAATGCCTGTGGAATAATGCCGAAGTTTTTCTAATCCTAGAACCCACCATTGACATCTCCATACATAACCTTTCCAGTTGTGATCATGAGTCTTAAGCCATTGTTTATCACCTGCCTGTGTGAGGGCTAATACTTCATACAAGGCTCGAACACCCACTCCCAACCCCCCAGTAGCATTTCTCTTTATGCTCCCATCTACGCAACACCAGTTTCACTTACCACATTGCATTCTATTCACTTGTGTTTCTTGGTCCTCTCACTGACATCTATCTAGTTGCTGCCCTATGATTGTTTACTACGATGCTTAAACGTACAGGCTCTTGAGCCAGACTTCCAGGGTTCAAGCTCTAGCTCTGCTCTTACTGGCTATATCACCACTGACAAATCTCCTAACTTCAATTCTCCATTCACATGTTTGAGGTGGGGGGAGACAGCTCAGATCTCACACAATTATGAGGAGAGACAATTGCAAGCTAAGTGCTGAACATCATTCCTACTTCCATGTTATTGTAGTGGACAAATAATCATAATAGTAACAATACGACTGTTAGCACTATTATTATTTCTTGTAGAAACAGCATACAGGGACTCAGCCCTGGGTGTGTCAGGTACAGTTCCTCACTACACCAAGAGCTCTGTACCATCATCATGCCCATTTTTGTTGGTGAGAACACTGGACGCACAGAAAGCCTGAGTCCACAGTGATCGAACAGAGTATGAATCTCAGTCTGGCACCAGAGGCCTACTTCATCATCACATTTTGCTCACTGAGTGCGTGCGCGCACACTAACGCGCATAAAACGCTAGATCCAATAAAAACGACTGGTTCTGTGGGTTTCTGAGGCTGTCAATCTTTAAAAGAACAGAAAGCTTCCAGCTTTCTTCGGCAGAATGGAGGTGGATTCGAATTTACTTTAGTTCGTATTAGGCAACCTTTTACTTGGCTAAGCAAAGGAAAAGCAACAAAGCTAAAAATGAAGCAAAACGGAAGGAAGTAGACTTTGAGGAAGCGCAATTGCTGAGTTGTACAGTAACTTCCTTCTTTCTCCCACAGTAACCTTTTGTTATGCTTTCCCTTCCGGAACTTGGCTCACACCCTCAGGGGAATCTGAAGCAAACCGCGAAAAGAGCAGCCCAGGGGAGATCCCGCTCACCCTCCAGCCCCTTTCAGCCAAGCTCCCCGGACCTCCATCCCGCCCTCTGCCGTCCAGCCCGTCATATTAAAGGCGGGCAGCTGCCCTTCTGGCGTGTGGTGCAGTTCGCGGACCACCTCCGTCGCCTTTTCACAGAACATGGCGGGTAGACCTGGTACCGGGACCTCCTTGTCGGCCGCCCACTTGACCGAAGAGTCTGCGGGCTCCCTGCAGCCTAGTTCGCGCCGCGCTTATTAGCGCAGGTCTAGGAAATCGCCTGCGCTTTGGCGGTAAAAATCCCCAACCAATGGGAAGGCAAGGACGCAGGTTGCGTGGCTACGGTGGTTGCAAAGGGACAATTCCATACGCGGTACAGAAATATGACCGGAAGTGGGGAGGCGGTGACCGGTGCCTTCTTCCGGTGGAACGCGGCCCTCCGGAAAGAGTCCTTGGGGTTCCATTTGACTTTATCCATGAGGTGAGACGAATTTTCCAATACTAATCTGAGCACATAGTTTAGGGAGCAGCATAGCTTGGAATAGATGTACCGCCCACACCCCCCGAAACTTCCTCTTTTCCCTTTTTTAAAAATAAAAATCATTCTATTGAGGGCTCATATAACTATCCATATGTACATACATTGTGTCACGCTCATTTGTACATTTTTGATGTCATTCTCAAAACATTTGCTTTCTCCTTACTCCCTTTATATCAGCTCCTCACTTTTTCCCCTGCTTCATGGAACCTTGATCATTTATCAATTATTTTGTCATGTCTTACAGTGCCCACATCTCCCTTCATCCACTTTTCTGTTGTGCAACTCCATGGAGGGGGTTATATGTAAATCCTTGTAATCAGTCCCCCCCTTTTTTTTAAAATCATTTTATTGTGGGCTTGTACAACCCTTATCACAATCAATACATCATTCCATTGTGTTTAGGACATTTGTGCATTTGTTGACCTCATCATTCTCAACACATTTCCTTTCTAATTGAGCCCTTGGTATCAGCTCCTCGTTTTTCTATCTCCCTCCCTACCCCCTCCCTCCTAAACCCTTGTTAATTTTGATAGGTTTAGAATTAAGGTAGCAGATGGACATTGGACCTCCACTTCTTTTCTCCCTCAATTGCAAGAACACTTTGTTCTATTGAACTGGCATGCCGTGATGCTCACCTTAAAAGCTTGAAAATAAACAATCCGCGATCTAGCTCAGAAACAGCAAAGCCCACGTGGGAGAAGCACACCAGCATGTGTGATCACGAGGTGTTGAAGGGATCAGGCATTAAAGAACAAAAAAAATCACATCATTGTGAATGAGGAAGGGTATGGAGTAGGGACGAGGCCAAAACCCATCTGAAGGAAAGTGGACATCCCCTTACAGAACGGTTGTGGGAAGAGAAGAGGTGTTCAGGGTGCAGTGGAGCAACAATGAAACATACAGCTTTGCTCTAGTTATTTTCTATTTATTTATGTATTTGTTTGTATCATTTTATCAGGAGCTTGCACATCTCTTATCACAACCCATACATACATTGTGTCGAGCACATTTCTACATTTGTTGCCATCATTATTCTTAAAACCTTTGCTTTCTACTTGAGCCCTTGGTATCAACTCCTCATTTTCTCCAACCCTCCCCGCTACCCCCTCCCTCATGAACCCTTGATAATTTATAAATTATTATTTTGTCATATCTTACACTGTCCGACATCTCCCTTCACCCACTTTTCTGTTGTTCTTCCCCCAGGGTGGAGGTTATGTAGGTCCTTGTAATCGGTCCCCCCTTAATACCCCACTTTCCCTCCACCCTCACGGTATAGCCATTCTTAGCACTGGTCCTAAAGAGAGCGTCTGACCTGGATTCCCTGTGTTTCAAGTTCCTATCTGTACCAGTGTACATCCTCTGGTCTAGCCAGATTTGTGCGGCAGAATTGGGATCATGATACAGGAGGGGGTTGGGAGAGGAAGCATTTAGGAATTAGAGGAAAGTTGTATGTTTCATCATTGCTACACTGCACCGACTGGATCATCTCCCGACAACCCTTCTGAAAGGGGATGACCACTTGCCTACACATAGTTCTTGGGTTCCCAATCTTCACTGCCCTCATTCACAATGATATAAATTTTTTGTTCTTTGATGCCTGATACCTGATCCCTTTGAAACATCATGATCACACAGGCTGGTGTGCTTCTTCCATGTTGCCTTTGTTGCTTCTGAGCTAGATGGCTGCTTGTTTACCTTCAAGTCTTTAAGAGCCCAGACGCTATCTCTTTTGACAGCCAGGATTTGTTTCACCACATTTGTTTATGCGCCCATTTGTCTTCAGCAATCATATCGGGAAGGTGAGCACACAATTATATGACTTTTTTTGTTCTTTGATGCCTGATAACTGATCCCTTTGGCACCTCATGATCACACAGGCTGGTGTGCTTCTTCCATGTGGGTTTTCTTGTTTCTGAGCTAGACAGCTGCTTATTTACTTTGAAGTCTCTAAGACCCTATATCTTTTGATAGCCATTTTTCTTCAGTGATCAGATCATTACACACCTCTTTTTAACAAGTTTAAACTATTGTATTATATGACATCTGAATTATATGTCAATAAAACTGAAAAAATTTTAAAGATTAAAGGAATATATGGAGTCGCTATACTAAAAAGAACTAGTCAATATTGCATCATGTTAAGAGGTATCATATAAGAACCAAAGGTACTGAAAGAAGAAGTCCAAGTTGCACTGAAAGCATTAGTCAAAAACAAGGCTCCAGGAATTGTTGGAAAACCCACTGTAGGCAGTTACATAATCTAATAACTTGAGAAAGGGTAAAGTCTAGCCTGTCAATAGGGTCACAGCGAATGAGGCCTCTGTGGGGCCTGGCTTTCTCCAGAGGATTTTGGGTATTCCTGTATTGCTATCTTGTGGTGGAACACACTGTCTCTTTTCTACACAATCCTGTTGACAAACCACATGGAGACACACTGAGAGAGCCAGAGCCCTGGAGCTGGAGGAGCCACATAGTGACCCCTGCCAGCACCAAGATCCTTCACCGCTACTGGATCTACATGACTTTCCACCCACTGGTCTGTGATATTCTTGCATTTGGCATTATTGCATGGCTACATGAGTCTAAAGAGGAATTTATTGACCAGTATTGGACATAGGGGATAATATTGGACTTACGGACTTGATCTGGACTGGGCTGGGATGTTTCTCAATATACAATTGCTCTTTTATACAAAGCTCTTTCTTATACACATGAGTGTCTGTGAATTTGTTTCTCTGGTCTACCTGGACTAACACATTATGCTACCTGGAGTGGTGTACTAGAGAAACAAATCACAAAGATGGAGAGTGGATGCTTGTTTGATGTCTGCTCATGGTAGTACTTTTTTAGCTAGCCAGAGGTTAGATCTGGCCATTCAGTTTGCTGGGTTGTTTTATGGAAAAAATACAGGAAGTTAAACTTTTTATGATTTCCTTTGATTGCTGTCTTTGGTGATTCCTGTACTAACTGGTAAAAATGAATGTGATTAATGTATATTTGGAGCTCAGGGGTAGAAATCCAGATTGGAGACTGGAAAGTCAACTCGGTGCTCCTCAAGGGGTCAGGCACTCCCCTCTCTGGATCTCACTTTTAACATCGATACACAAAGGTCGATTCTGTGAGGGTCACAGACTGGGGACTCCCATGGCCATATGAGGACCTGTGTGGACTCTGGTTGGCCTGCTTATTCACTGCCATCTAGAAGATTCCAACTCACAGTGACCCTGTAAGACCGAGCGGAACTGCCCCTGTGGGTTTCCGAGGCTGAAATTCTATATGGACTAGAAGGTCTCATCTCTGCACAGCCCCCAACCCCCGCTCCCCCAGTGTGACTGGTGGTTTCAAACTACTGACCTTCTAGTTAGCTGCCCAACACATAACCCACTGTGCCATCAGGGCTCTTTGGCCTACTTGGCTTCTATCCAATGTTATTGAATCGCCTTTGAAAAAATCAGGAGGTTTTTAAGAAAACAGGAATTTTGACTTTCTCTAGAAAAATCGATCTGGCATCACTGGAACCTAAACTAGAGGATCCACAATTCCACGTGGCTCTGGGAATCTCAACATTTCTTCCTCCTGCTCAAAGTAAAATGGTTTAAGGGGACCTTTCACAGCTGGTGGGCTGGTCTCCTTTCTAGAAAGTTGCCTCTGTAAAGAAAATGCATCTTTCTTCCCCTTTACCTAGTTGGGGGTGGTGAGGGTAGCAGGAGCTATTGGGTTAAGAAAAAACAGTCCAGGTAGCTTCAGTCTGCCCTGCCAGGGCTTTAGAGGCCAAGCCTTTTTTGCTCCAGCTGACTGACCTGCTGTTTCCAGGGCAGCCCCACCATCTGTTCCCAGATGCAGGGAGGGAGCCGACTTTCCTCCATCACACCTGCCCCAAACTCAGGCCCAGAACTACTGTCTAAACACAGAACAACTTTTGTCTGTGGCCAAATGTGGGACCCCAAATTTCTTCCCTCTTTCCCGATACTCCTTCAGTGACTTGATGACCTGGGCCAGGCTGAGATGAATTAGCTTGCTCCTCACAGCTGGCTGCTGGGTTCCAGTCAACTCCCAGAGGCCACTGGCTGTGCCCATCAGTAGAAGTGGGAGTTGAGAACCCTCAGCTCTTGGCTGAGCAGCTCTGTCAGTCTGTAGCTGTTGACTGTAGCTGCTTCTGACAGCCAGTCTAGCTGGTGCTTTAAGTCATTTCAGTCGCTCCACCTCAGCTGTGATTAGTCTAGTCTCTGTAGCCTCAGAGGGAGGGGAAAACAAAACACCTCAATGACTTTGAATCAGAGTGGGTTATCCTCTTTTAAAAGGCAGAAAGTCTGAATTGGAGGATATTTTTGGGGGGTCTCTTTTATGCATTTCACATTTATGAAATAAGAACTAACAGTATTTGTTCCAGTAAGTGGATCAGAACCACCTAAGGGCACACTCCTCCCACCAGGCCAAGCCTCACTAAGAATAGAGGTCCATCACTTGTCTGGCATTTTGTGGTACTGTGGTGACTTTTGTTTTGTGAGATACTGGGAGCTATGTGATTGGCATTTCATATACCAGCAGGGTCACCCAAAGAGCTTCCAGACAAAGAACAGACAATGAAGAAAGAATTGGCTGCCTGCATGGGAAGAATGAGCCATTGAAAACCCTATGGATAGCAGCAACACTGTCAGTTACTAGACCCCCCCATGAACAACAGAAGAACATTGTCAGAACGTGTGCCAGAAGATGAGCTCTTCAACTTGGAAAGTACTCAAAATACGGCTGAGGAAGAGGAAGAGCTGACTTTTCATAGGCAAGTCGACCATAATGATGCAAATCGAGTATAGCCATCAGGACCTTCATTTGCTGATGGGGCACAACTCAAAATGAGGAGAAACAGTTCAAATCGTCATTAATAATTGAAACTTGGGATGTATGAAATATGAATCTAGGGACATTGGAAGTCATTAAAAATGAAATGGAATACATAAAGATTGATATTGTAAGCATTAGTTAGCTGAAATGGACTGATATTGACCATTTTGAAACAGAAAATCTTACGGTTTACTCTGCTGGAAATGACACAATCAAGAGAAACAACATTGCATTCATCATCAAAAGGACATTTTAAGATCTATTTTAATGTACAATGCTATCTTTGATAGGATGCTATCTATGCCCCTTCAAGGAGAACCAATCAATACAACTATTGTTCAAATTTATGCACCAACCACCCAAAGCTGGTGATGCAGAAATTGAATAATTCTACCACCATATTCAGTCCCAAATTTTTCAGACTTGCTATCAAAATGCTCTTGGAATGCAAAAGTTGAAAACAAAGAGGAAGGATCAGTAGTTGAAAAATATGGTCTTGGTGATAGAAACCAAGCTGGAGATCGCATGACAGAGTTTGCAAGACCAATAAATTGCTGATAGCATATACTATGTTTTCCAACTTCTGTTCTTTCCTCTTTGGTTCCAACATTTGCACTCCAATCACCAATAATTACCAATTTATCTTGATTGTATGTTAGAATTTTGCATGATTAATGATTTCTTCAAACATTTGATCAACAACAAAAAAGGTGACCATAAATGTGGACTTCTCCAGATGGAATACACGGAAATCAAATTGACTACAGCTGTGGGAAGAGACAATAAAAGAAGCTCAATATCAGCAACTGAAACCAGTCCAGGGGCTGATTGTGGAACAGATCAGCAATTGTTCATATGTGAGCTCAAGTTGAAGTTCAAGAAAATGCAAACAAGTACACGAGAGTCAATATACAACCTTGATAATAACCAACCAAATTTTGAGAACATCTCTGAATAAAGCACAGTGTCATTATAAAAAAAAGGAAATAAAGAAAAGATACAAGTGCATGTCCAAAGAGACTCTGAAACTTACTCTTAATCAGAGAGTAGCTAAAGCAAAAGGAAGAAATGATGAAGTAAAGAGCTAAATAGAAAATTTCAAAGGACAACTCGAGAATACAAAGTAAAATATTATCACAAAATGTGCAAAAGCCTAGAGTTAGAAAACCAAAACAGAACATATTCAGCATATCTTAAACTGAAAGAACTGAAGAAAAATGTCAAGTCTTGAGGTGCAATATTAAAAAATTCTATGGGCAAAATATTGAATGATGAAGGAAACATCTGAGGAAGATGGAAACAATATGGAGTCACTGTATCAAAAAGAATAGACCAACATTCAACCATTTCAGGAGGTAACATATGAGCAAGAACCAATGGTCAGGAAAGAAGAAATTCAAGATGCATGGAAAGCACTAGCCCAAAACAAGATGCCAGGAATTGCTGGAATATCTATTGAAATGTTTCCACAAGCTGATAAAGCACTGGCAGCACTCACTCATCTATGTCAGGAAATTTGGAATACAGCTACTTGGCTAACGGACTGGAAGAGATCCATATGTGTATACATACCAAAGAAGGGAGACCAACAGAATGGTCAAATTATGTAACACTATCATTGGCATCACATGTGAGTCAAATTGTACTGAAGCTAATACAACAACAGTTGCATTAATTCATTCTTCTATGAACGCCAGCCGATGGAGGCAAAGGGTGAGGGTCTAGAGGAAGAATGAATGTCCCATTCCCGTCCTTATGTTTCAGTTGTCCTTAAAGGGCACAGGGGACAAACCAGACGTCTTTGATATGATTTTAGCCTAATGATGTGCTAGTATGATGATGAGCAGCCTGAAAAGTGGTTTTAACTAATGTGATCCAATATTTGAAAAGTTGACGATTTCACATCGAATTTTATATTCTCAGCATCTCAGTTACAAACAGAAAATCAGGCCTTAAAATCCTTGCATTTCCCCAAGGCAACAACAGTCTGGAGCTAGAATTTGAATGTCCCCTGTGGATGAGCTGACACGTGCCTGTTAACCACAGTCCCCATCCATCCCTATTGCCCCCAACACAGAGGTTGGCTACAAGTATCCTTTATCTATATGGCTAAATAGGTTAGTTGGTTTGGATTGGGTTGCTAGTTTTTCCTGTTTTGTTTTGCTTACTTTTGATTTTTTGGGGGGCTAGAAAATGGTGTGTATTTTGGTACCATGTCTTCCAAGGCGAGAAAACCAAACCCAGTAAGCCAAGAAGGTCAAACAGTCTAGATTAATGATGAAAGGAGGAGCCCTGTTGGTGAGGTAGATTATGAGTTGGACTTCTAACTGCAACATCAGAAGTTCGAAACTCCCCCCACCCCCACTCCACAAGAGAAAGATGAGATTTTCTACTCCTGTAAAGATTTACAGCCTTGGAAACCCACAGGAGCAGTTCTATACTCTGTCCAAAGGGTTGCTATATGTCAGAATTGATTCCAGGGTAGTGAGGTTTTCTTGATTGATATAAATAATTTTTGGTGAGTATTGAAAAAACCAGTCAATATTATTTTTAATACACATCAAAGAAGGTCCACATTAATTGTTCACACAACCCTGCCACCTTCTTTCTTTATTCCCTTGCCTCCCACTCTCCTTTCTTCCTCCCTATGGTCTTTTATCTCATTCATTTTCTTTCAAGGGTTAGCCTAGGAGTGGGAAAGTCTGACTAATTCTTAACCAAAAGACTAAATTGGTTTTATTGTTGGTGTTATTACTTGGGTTAAATTTTTTTCTTTTCTCTTCTTCTATTGGTTTGTGTCATGTAACCCAGAAAATGGGGAAACATTTGGAACATCAAAACACTATCCTTTCTCAGTAGACTACAAGCATTAAAGGCAACAGAGATAAATACTCCAATAATAACAATAACATACAAGCATAGCTAGAGAGATAAATATATAGATAGAAAAACCACAAAATCTGAGCAGTTGTGGGAAGGGGAATGGGAATAGCCCCATGAATAAATATAGGTTTGCCAGAGAATAGTTCTATATACATATTAGCATATACTACAAATATGACCATGAATATAATAGTGCATCCAGGAGGCATAGTTAGGAAATGTCTTAGCTAGAACAAAACCCCTTGAGGGAGCGTGTCCTAAATATCGGGGATCAGGAACATAGCTCTGAGAGACCTCAAGATCAATTGGTACAAACTAGCTCACAAGGACAATGTTCTGTATCCATCAGGGAAGTGACTGGGGTCTTCAAAAGCTAGTGAGTAGCAAACTAAAAGTCGGTTCTTGGTCTCACCCTATGTGTTGGACAGGGTTCTCTAGAGAGACAAAACCATATTGCTAGTAATTATATATAAATATATTTATAAAGCTAGATATGCAATACAAGAAATGAACCACTAAATTATATACAGATAGATAACACAAGAAACTAACAGTTAAATTATAAAACAGTGAGACACTAGCAGTCCTTTAAGGCTTGAGAGCCGCCAGTTGCCAGTCCCTTTCTGTAGAGAGAGCTGGGCTATATATACCCAGGCAGCAAACAGCAAGGCAAGTCACCAACTGTCACCAACTGTCAGTCCCCAGCTCCAGAGACGAACATTCCAATCCTGTGGGATTAAATGGACCTCAACTTACAGCGACAGAGTCCATAAGCTAGGCATCCCACAGGTAGTGTACCCCTTTAAATTGAGGCATAGAACTAGCAAGGCGAGGCTCACGAAGCCATTTATCCCTCTGCCCTTCGATTAATCCTACTTGTGTTTATCGGCCAGGCTGGCACAATAAACTATTGCACCCTGTCTGGAGCAAATAACATTGAAGAAGCTCAAGATGCCTGGCAACAATTAGTCCAAATCAGTAATGGACTATGCGTACCTCAGCCTCTATGATGCTAAGGTCAGAAGAACTAAATGGTGCCTGCCTATGACAAACAGCTGCTCTGAAAGGGATCATGGTACATGATGCTAGATAGAGTGGGGAGTAATGTGTAAGAAAACTGAAAGTCATACTACTACTACCAATAGTAATAATAATAATGATAAAAGATGAGGTTTATTGGTTAGATAGACTAGTGAGATCCCCACTACTATGGTCCTTCATCACCCTTCAGGTCTGGAACTGAATTCAACCCCCTGAAAAATAGACAGGTTTATAAAGTGAACCTTATGAGAAAAGATTGCAGCCCTCAGTATGGTTTACAACTCAATGTCAAGAAGACACACATCCTCACAACTTGATCAATAGGTACCATGATAAATGGAGAAGTTTGTTGTTTTTTTTTTACTTGTTGTTATTTGTTGAAGTTGTCACGGATTTTTTGTCTTGATGAGGTCTATAATCAATGCTCTTGGAAGCTGCAATCATGAGATCAAATGACGCATTCCATATGGATACATTTGGTGCACAATTCGTCTGTAGAGTGCTAAAAAGCAAGGATGTTACTTTGAGGACTAAGGTGCACCTTACCCAAGCCATAGTAATTTAAATTGCCTCATAAGTATGTGAAAGTCAGACATTGAATAAGGAAGGCTGAAGAAGAATTGATATGTCTGAATTGTGGTGCTGGTGAAGAATATTGAAAGTAACATGGACTGCCAAGGGAACAAACAGATCTGTCTTAGAAGAAGTATGGTCAGAGGGCTCCTTAAAGGCAAGGATGGTGAGACTTCCTCTCACAAACTTTGGTCATGTTATTAAGAGAGACTAGTCCCTGGAGAAGGACATCATGCCAGGTGAAGTAGAGGGACAGTGAAAGAGAGGAAGCCCCTTAAGGAGATGGATTGACAGTGACTGAAACAAGGGGCTCAAGCTTGGGAACAATTAGGAGAATTATTCAGGGCTAGGTAGTGTTTCTGTCTGTTTGGCATAGGGTCAATGTGGGTTGCAACTGGCTCAATGGCACCTGATAAGAACAACTACACCAAAATGAATCATAGCACTGAGGAGCACACATTCCTCAGAACCATCAACCATGCAAAAGCAAATAGGCAGTATTTGCCCAAGGTCAAATTCAAAAGGCAGGCAAGGTTAGGGGAGAAGGGTGAATGAAAACAGGAAGCAGAGTTTCAATGGCATGAGTGATATTACATTGCAGGAGATTGTCATCAATGTCACATAACAAAACGTGTATAAATTGTTACGTGCAAAGCTGATTTTCTCTGTAAACCTTAACCCACCTTACAATAAAAACTTTCTTTTTTTAAAACAAAGACACCATCGTTCATATAATAGACACAGCCAAAGAAAGATCTCCTGGACAATCCTAAAATGATCTCCCAAATGATTTGGGTAGTTAGCCCTCCCCAGGGAGTTCTACCCATTGAAACGCTGGGCGGTTATGGCTGCAATTATATTTCAGGCCAGAAGGGGCAGCAGAGGCCTGGTTGTTCAAATGCTACAAAACTACCAGACCATGGGCAAACAGTTTCTTTCCACGGACGACTAGCGGCTCTGTCATATCCATGTCTGGTGTTCAACACTTGGCGACAGAATCCAGCCCGCTGGGTTTGGGTGGGGTCTGTTTCTCACCCGTGCTTGGCTTGGGATTGTTCTATGGCATCCACAAAGTGGAGTCCTTTCCTTTCTGATGTCCCGAGAAAGCTGTTTTCTCCTTTTTCTCTCTCTGGCCCTCTTCCCAAGAACCCTGGGGTTCACTCTGCTTTCCTCTGGTTGATGTTTCTCAGGCAGTTACTTGACCTCGGTTCATCTACTGCAGGTGACCATTAGCAAGTAACTGTACCGTCCTTGGATGGTATTGTTCATGAGCTAGGCTGCGAACTACGGGTTAAAGGTTTGAGTTCACCCAGAGGTGCCTTCCAAGAAGGGCCTGGTGATATGCCTCTGGAAAAAAACCCACCCCAGCCATGGAAAATTCTAGGGACTGAACTTCTCTAAAACACTTGGGCTCTCCATGAGTCCGAGTTGACTCAATGGCAATTGGTTGCTGGTATTCCTGTAAGTAGAAGACAACAATCTTTAAGCAGTCCCGCTTGGATTCATGGGAGGAGGGTGGCTTCCTCTGAGAGAACTTCTCAGGGCTCCAAGGGCTCAATGATCTTACAAAAAATGAGAGAAATGATGAGCCTGATGACAGATGATATTGCTATGCAGGCCTCGTTTCAGGATGCTCAAGTTTCCAGGTCTTTCCCTGACTCACAGTGTAGCCCTGTGAGGTTCCAAATAGAAGGGCACCCTTGCTCCCAGGACCTGGAGCCTTGTAGCTGAGCAGAGCAGTCATGATGAGAAAGAGGACCCAAGGGGGAAGTCAGGGGGCTGCTTCACTTGTCTCAGTGTCAAGCAAACAAATGTTTTGGCAGGAAATTTCTCTTCAAGAGTGTTCTGATTTCTTGAAGGAAATCTTTTTCTGAACCATTTCCTCAGGGGAAAACCACTCAACTACCTCGGGAAGGAAGATTTTTCTCCTTCCAAGCTTACCAGGCTGTGCTAACTCACAGAGGAGGTGTGACTAGCAGGCAATGAAACTGATTTCCAGACTCCTATGAAAATCAGCAAGTGCTCGGCTGCTAAGTGAAAGGTCGGCAGTTGGAAAACCCCAGCTGCTCTGCAGGAGAAAGTGGTGGCTGACTGTGTCTGACAAGATGACAGCTTTGGAAACCCAATGGGGCAGTTCTCCTCTGTGTTCTACAGTTGCTTTGAGTTGGAGTGGACTTGACAGTGATAGATCTGATCTTTTTCCCCATGAAAATCAACTTTCACGAATACATGTGCATTCATGGATGTCTGTGTCTGCTTTGGCATGCATGTGCACATATGTGCCTATTTGCACGTGGATGAATACGTCTGTGAATGTGGGCGTCTCTATTTACTTTGCCATGTGTGTGCACATGTCTGCCTTTGTCAGTATGCATGCGGGCTCAGGCAGCATAAAGAGATCACAGAGAAACTTGGAGAGAAAGAGAAAAGTTACCTATTTTCTCATGGGTCTCCCATACCTGACGGTCTACTGGCATCCACCGCCACGAAGACCAGAGGTCACTTCATGCCATGTGTCCAGCTGCACAGTGCTGGTTGAGGTCAGTCAGCAGGGAGGCAAGTGAGACTGGCCTCGCCAACCTACCACCCACCTGCAGGAGTGATTCCCACCATCTGTCCTGGAGCCCCTCCCACCTTACTCAGCCTCCCTAGACCTTGAGTGAAAGGCGTTTCCAACGTTTTTACATAAAGATTTCTGAGATTGACTGAAGAAATGATTTCATTTGACAAAACAAGAAGCTTTGAATTTAAAGATTTGAGGCAAGTGCCCTTCAGAGAGGGGGACACAGGACGGGGCCATGCTCCCTTCCGGTATGCACAGGGGTTGCTATGAGTTGGAACCAACTTGATGAGCACCTGCCAGCAACAACAACAACCAGAAGTTGTCCAAACTTCTGTGGCCTCAACTCGGAAATGAGAATATTATTATTGCCTCCTAGAAAGAACTCAAGGTATGTACAATTGGTTAATAGGCGTTTGGAAAGTGAGTACATTAAGTGGACTGATGACATTGATAAGGCAATAAGAAACTGAGAAGGCTTCACTAACAGGTGCTTTCACATCTGTAACCAGTAGATTCCTCCTTCTTCATCTCTTGCCATCTTAATCAGCTCCCACACTTTCCAGGAAGCTTGAGGGATTAAATGTTCAGTCTGATCCTATTATAAGCCTCAGCCTCAGAATCAGAGGCTTTACCTGAGGTTTGAGGAGCTATACTGGGAATGAGGGAGAGTAACCTGTCTTTTCTATTGCTCTCCTATCGCTCCCTCTTCCCTAGCCCTTCCCTGTCTCTGGGCCTGCCTTTCCTTCCTAGAGCATTGGCTTCCGGGAGAAGGGGATGGAAACAATGAGCACAATGAGCACATTCCTGACCAGGCCTCTTACCATGCTATGTTCCAACCCTCTCTTGGAAGGGCCTCCACGAAGTCCTCTTATGTCATCTCACAATAACTTGTTAGATACCATTGAGTGAGCTCCTGACTCATAGCAAAAGTACACACAAGAGATTGAAGCACCACCTGGTCCTGCACCGTCCTCACAATGGTCCTTGTGTGTGAGCCCATGGTTGCAGCAGTGTGGAGGAGATCCTGTCCAAGAAGGCTGCCAGTGGGTGGGAGGGGCTGCAGCTTTCAGAGACTTTGGAGGATGCCAAGGTGGATAGTTCACGGCGTATCATATGAGGTCAGCCAGCGGGCCTTGGGGGCCCTTCCCATTATCCATAGATATATGAAATAAATGGAGGCCCTCAGCAAGATGGGCTGCAGACACCTCCAGGACTCACTTGATCCTTGGCAAGCTCCCTTAGCCTTAGGACACCACCTGCTGGAACTGTGGCTTTGCTGCCTCTCCTGCCTCTCAACTTCCCTCCTAGAGGACTCCAGCCACCCTTCTCCTTCCAGATCCTTCCAGCAGGAGGCAGCTATTGGTCTCTATGCTTTTGCATGTGGCCAGTTTTCTAGGGACAGATCAGCCTCTCCCAAGAATTTGGGTTCACCAGAGTGAGCGTGCCCACAAGTCTGCAGAGCGTACGGCCAGGCCTCTGAAGAGAGAACTGCTGGAAGATTTGCCCCTTTTCAAAAGCGCTAATTCCACAGTTGAGAGCTTGTCTCCTGGGGACTCAGCTTGAGTCTCAAGGAGCACATCCCCTTTGACACTGCTGGCAACTCGAGGTGCTGTGGGTCATTTTCTTGCCTTTGAGGAGTGCAAGGGAAATGCTACAATATGTCCCTTCACATGAACCACCAATCCTTATCTGGAGAACTCTCTGAGATGACAGGGATGAGAGGGAGATGTTCCTGGGGCACGCTTTCACCTGCACATCTCTCAGGTGAGTCAAACATTTGACCCCCAAAAGTTGAGTATGATGGTGAGAGTTCAGGCTGGGAGATAGAGTGTCTGGGTTCAAATCAAGAGACTGCACATCTCAACTCCCATGGTTCTCCTGCATAAAACCCAAGCCAAGCAGTTTATCACTTCCCGGCTGAGTATCCTACTGAGGCCAGCTAAACTCATTCTTTGCTGATGACAACGTTGCTTGTACCAAATGGCTTTGCCATGTAGCCCTTAGCAATGGCCAGAAGGGCTGCTCATCAAACCGCAGAGCAGGGCTTCTGGCGCACACGTTAAGAAGGGGGCTATTCACAACAAGGTCAGTAGTTCAGAACCCACTAGCTGTTTCTCTGGAGAAAAACTGTGGCTGTGTGCTTCCATAAAGATGCCCAGCCATGGAACCCCCCTGGAGAGGGCCATGATGAGCTGGAGTGAGCTCTACAGGAGTGGGATTTTTTACTGTGGATATAATCCCACCTGGGCAGAGATTTTCTTTGTGACTTAAAGAGGCTGTACCTTACACCAATGACTTGGCTGATACAAAATGATTCAATTCAACACTGAAGCAAACCAACTCCAAGGGAAGAAGGCAGCTGCCATGCAGAGAGCTCCAAGGACCACCAACCATGGAGGTTATTGAAGCCAAAACAAGAATACCGCCCACCAGCCCTCAGCCCCCAGGGATGGACAAAGAGAGCGTGCCCATCAAGCTGGTGCACTGGCATGATGCTGTCAGCCTCCGGTGCTGTGAGAACATTGACTTTGGTGTGTTAAAGGCACCCACTTGCGGTATGTTTGTGATGTCAGCGTGTGGAAACTATGGCAAGCCCCCCTCCCTGCCTCACAGCAGCAACGCCTCGGCATTAAAACCCTGTGCCTTCTGTGGCGCTTGCCAGCTGTGAGAGGGCAGGAAATGCCCTTGGCTTTTCTGCTCCTTGTTGCGACCTCCCTCTGAGGCAGGGAGCAGAGGATTTGAGGTTGGAATCTGTTTTGTTTCATCACTACCCTTTGTCATCTCTCTGAACACTTTCATGTGCTCCTCACCAGTGCTTCGCCCTCTCTATCACCAAGCCATGTGCTCTTTAAAACATGCACACACACACACACACACACACACACACACACCTAATGTTCACATTTTGAGGCACATTTGTCTTTAATTCACTATTAATAACAATAATTATTCAAAGCCACTTTACCATCTGAAAAGAAATCTCTATGCATACACTTAGATCATGGATGCCAACTGCCTTCTTAACATTTCCCAATGAAATATTCAGCAGCGATTATATTAAGCCTGAAGCTGTTCATCCAGTTTGTGTTAATCAAAACAAAAACAAGAGACGAAGGGATCCAAAAGGACATGTAAGATCATAGACTGAAAGTAGCCCCATCGAGCACCAAAGGCTTGTCCAGAAGGGCAGAGCCACAGGTAAAAGCTACATCTCTCTGGAGTTGCTGGCATTTAACTAGATGCAAAATGTCAGCGCAGGAAATGGCTTGCCCAATGCAAATACTAACAAGGGAGGCATGTGTTCCTGTGTAAATGGAGCTTTAGCCAATCCGGGCCTTCAGGATCCAGCTCCCATCGCAGCATCCACGGGAAGCACCAGGGGAATGTTCCGTTTGCTTATTTTCCCTCTCTTTGCTTAGAAGAAAAAGAGCCTTTGTGGCCTAGTGGCTACAAGTTGGGCTGCTAATTGCTATATCAGCAGTTTGAAACTACCAGCTGCTTTGTGGGAGAAAGATAAGGCATTCTGCTCCCATAAAGAGTTCGAGTCTCAGACACTCACAGGGGCAATTCTACGCTGCCCTATAAGTTGGCTGTGAGTCAGCATGGATTCGATGGCAGTGAGTTTTCTAAGAGTAAGAAGTATCTAGGGGTGTAAACAGTTAATGAGCTCTGCTATTAAGGGAAAAGTTGTCATTCCCAACCCACTTAGAGGAGCTGTGAAAGAGAAGCCTGGCAATCTTCTTCAGAATCCTCGGCCATTGAAAAGTTTATAGAATGTATTGACCTAGGTTGTTAAATAGATCCAGGTATATGGTGGAGCATACAGGGACCAATGTCATAAAACGGGGTGGGGGTGGAAGAAATCTCTGAGACAGATGCAAAAACTGTGAGGGAATGAGTTGTTGAGCCTGGGGGATCAGGACCATCGTCTCTGGGATTTTCAAAGTTCCTGAGCAATCAGGAAAGGGGCAACAGTTGGTCTCTCCCCATCCAGAGGACAGCAGAAGAGGAGAACTGATTGGGCACAATGAATCAATGACTAGTGACTCAAGCAACGATCACCCTCCACCACTGGAGACCAGAAGAACTAGATGGTGCCTAGCTCTCACTATCGACTGCTATGAAAGAGATCACATTAGAAGGGCTTGATTAGAGTAGAAGGGAAATGTGGGGCAAAACACAAAATCATGATTGTCGCGCGCCAGGTCTCGCCAGCAAGAAAAGACGCACCACAACAGGATTCTTCCACAAGCATTTAATTTTTCATAATGCGGTAAAAGACCCCGAAACCCCAAACTACTGCTGCTTATATATGCTCTATGGGGACCTGCTGTGCCCTGATTGGTGCATTTGCCAAAACCTCATGCATGGATTGGTGAGTTCGCCAGAACCTTCGTTTGCATACTCCAGGGTGGAGTTATGACTACGTCATCTCAGCATCGCGCATGCGCTAAGTGGTTGTTTATCACTTAGTTGGACCACCGCCCTGACTGCCCGGCGCCATCTAGTAATGGCGGCGAGAGCTGCGGCTACCCACATCAAGAGAGCTGTGGCTTCCCACATCTCGCGAGAGCTATGGCTTCCCACATCTCCTCCTTTCTTTTTTATTTTAAGCCTAATCCATCGATCAATTCCAGAGCCTCCAGCAGCTCCAAAAGATCAAGATGGATATAAAGTCCATCGATCCATCCCGGAGCCTCCAGCAGCCCCAGGAGATCAAGATGGATATAAAAACCCAAATCTGGTCACCCTAATGTGTGCAATGAGCAAAGCTCCACATGGTGCAAGGGCTGACCAAGATCCAATTTCTGTCACTCTTCCCAGTGCAATGGGACAATTCCCTTGGGGTGCAGGAGCTGACAACTTATGGGGGTTAATTTTCTCTTAACAAAGAAAGCCAAAGATCATGGGAACCACCGCGCTCAATCGCTAAGAGCGCCTGCGTGATGATGACTTTGTCACGTTTTTGCTGGGCTTTAAGCTTGCAGAGCAACCATAGCAACAACACTCCTCCACAGCACATTATTGCAGCAAATGTAAACACCCCCACCCACTCTTTAAAGTAGGAAAAGGCAGTAGAAAGCCAAGAAGTAAAATCTCCAACAGTTATGGGTTTCATTCTTGTGCCATTAAGAGTCGTAATCTGCATCCGGAGTTGTTCTTGAAGTTCTTCCAGCTCAGCTGTCCATTGTCCTGTAAGATACTGGGATATATTCTTGCTGCTAAAAGAAGACTCATTCAAGAATTTTAAAGGTGTTATGCACAAATTAGGTGCTGAAGAAACACAACTTAATTGCACCATGCTCGTAAGAGTATCCACTTGGTGTTGTCATAAATCAACTCTCTGGTTCACTAACAGTAAACCAGACATTAATCGAGCATCCAACATATGGACTGTAGATAAAGCTTCTGATGTAGATTGCGTAATATTGCTAATGACATTTGCTGTCATTACTTGATTAGACATAGCCAATCCTGCTGTAACCGCTGCAGCTGAGATAGTAATAGCTGTAATAATTGCTGCGGTAATGCCAAAATCTCTTTTATATCTATAAAGTGTAGCAATAGGAAAAGTATTGGGATCTGCTTCAACCGGTACAGGTATCATAGTGGGAATCTTTACTATCAAGGCAAATGGCTCAGAGCCATTCCAACATTCAGCAAGCCAACACTGACTGCTAAAGCTATTACATGAAGCTTCCCAAAATGTATCATTTGCATGACTAAAGTTGAATGTTAACAGAAAGAAAAATGGGGGCTGGACACAAGCAGGTGATGGCTGAAATTGCACTCTTGATATATTAACCATAGTATTTACTTTCAGCCTCTTTGTAGTGGTATTGTATACACCAGTGACATTGTATAAAGTATCATTAATTCCAAACATTTTTGCAAAAGGAGTTACTATCGTAGATGCTCCACGTTGATTATATACCATCCATTCATACCATGGCCAGGTATTATCAGGACCAGTGGTATTAGTATTACTATTCCATTTTGCTTTACCTAAAGTCGGAGTCATATCAAAACCTGGTATAATAGGGTTGCTCCGATAATTTGGAGACTGACATTGAGTAAAAGTAGGCGGAAAACTTTTTTCAGGTGAGCAACTAGGTAATATGACACGTCTGGTCACATAAGGTGGCACTACTGATCCATTAATGGGCCCAGAGGGCCTGGATCCTTCACGAATCACCATAAGTGTTGTTGTATTTACACGTTTTCCTTTCTCAGAGGTGCCACTTCCACCTGTAGCACCTTGTGCAACTTTCATAAGGGTGGATATAATATTATTAAATGTAGAGTCTCCAGAAGGATCCACCCAATTGACTAAAGATCCATTTCTTACATATATACAAGGTGCACTAGTATTGATGGTGGTAAAACACAAACTATATGCCAATGTAAAATTGCTTGCCTTATATACTTTAGGAGGCTCCCCTCTAGGCGTAATACATGGTATTCCCAAATCACATTGCGTTGATAAGAATAAGGGTAATATTGACGCATTCGAGTGTATGGGAATAGGTACAGGCCAAGTTTTAGCTATGGCCCATAAAAAAATTCCTTTAACTATTGGGGTCCATATTACCATCAGTATCAGCAACATTATTAGGTTGATCATCGTCTTCTTCATTCTTCCTGCTCGCACGATCTTCATCCTCCTTAATTAATCTCACCAGTCTCTCTGGCACCCAGATGGGGTTTTCTTCTTTCTGTGGAAAAACACAAATTGCTCCCCTGGACCTGATTAATATGGGGTCCGGGCCATACCATTTGTTGTCTAGGACATTTTTCCATTGGGCCATTTCCTTTGGTGGCTTTGGCCATTGTCCATGTCTGTCTGCAGCTGATTGGCCTTTCTCATCCAGATTTAAAAAAATTTCAGTTTCTCCCTATTGAGTAAGATGCTGGCAGTTGGTTTTTCATATATGTCCCTGATTTCACTGAGAATTTCCCTTCGATTCCTATTTTTTAGTATTTGTATCTAGAATGGCTGTTAGATATTATCAAATACCTTTTCTGAATCAATTGAAATGCTCATGTGGTTGTTTTTCTTTTTTATATGGTAGATCACATTCATTATTTTTCTCATTTCAAACCATCTTTGCATCCCTGGAACCAATCTCACCTGCTGTGGTTCTTTTGCTTAGCTTTTTGATAGATTGTTGGATTCTGTTGGCCAGGATTTTGAGATTTTGCCCCTATATTCATAAGGGATATTGGTTTACAGTTTTGTTTTGTTTGAAATATTTATTTCTGTTGACAAATAAATGAAATTTTGTCTTAAAGCATGGTGCAGCATGGGTAACAATGTTCACTCACGGTACTCACATGTGGGTGTATCTGCATGTGGGCGGACCCACCTAGAGACAGATAGAGGAGCGGTGTCTTGGTTCCTAAGAACATTGGTAACACAGAAAAATATGAGAAAAAAGACAAAAAGGATGGTAATAGAAATAAATTAATAAAAATATCTATTAAAGGCAACAAAAGAGAGACAATGGGAAGAAAACATAAAATTTAAATTTACAAGACATATTTTTGTTTTAAATTCTATACCATTGGCTAAATTAATTACACTATCAATAAAATTGCCTTATGCCCAAGGGGATGATTGATAATGTTCTCTAACAGAAAATAACAATTATATCTCTGAGGTGAACCAGAGCCAGATGAACCATAAATATGTGAATGGATTTTGAGCTTGCACTTAATTCTAGCCTCAATCTAAGTACAATTAGTTCTTATGAAATGGTCCTATTTGATGCTCGTCCTCATGGAGAAATCACTCAAGACATGAATGCTATAGGAAAGTGTAATGAAGAAACTAGATGGTGCCCACCTATCAGAAAAAAATAGCCTCTGGGGTCTTAAAAGCTGGTCTTAAACAGCCATCTAAGTGAGGAATCAACTAAGTCCATGTGGAAGAAGCACACCAGCCTGTAAGATCCTAGGATTTTATCTCATGAAATTCAAATCTGAAGGAGGGAATGATATCAGCTTCAATTATGAACACCTGGTTTTAAGGTTGTGGATAACATTTGCAAGCTCTGGGGAATCCTCTCTGACCAGAGCCATGGGATGTGAACAGCCCTGTTATCAGACAGATAGCATTGTAAAATTGGTTATTGCAGATGTATTTAAGTTAAAATTTATACATCTCCCTTTTGACTCATTTTAAATATATTCCAGTTCTTTTAACCTCTGCTTTCTTTTCTAGAGCTTTTTTTAATCTGTTTTTTTTTGTTATTGTTGTTAGGCTTTTAAAAATACATTTTTCTGTATATGAAATCCAGGATAACTAAATCTATATAGACAATGGTTTTGGGGGCTATGGCAGGGGAGGTTGGGGGAAATAACATGAATACAATAAAGAAAAAATGTTCTAAAATTGATTGTGGTGATAATGATTATTACAATTTATCTTAATATAATTGAGCTATTGTATGACATGTGAGTCATATGCCAATAAAAGTGTTTTTGTAAATGAATTAAAACAATTTTTCCAAGCTGTTCTCAGCCTGCTAATTGTTTCTGTCTTGGAAATTTCAACGACAATATGTTCCAGTGTTTTCTTTTGGGATCTGTGGTGTTTTGGGTTCTCTCTGCTTCCTGGAGAATTATTTTCTCCTCCTCTGTTCTGTTAAGGAAGTATTATTCCGGAATTTCTTATATGGATAGAATCCCACTTCATTCTTATGTTTTCTTCAGATTCTTTTGTTCTTTTAGCTGATTGTATCACTCATAAATTGGAGTTAAGAGATATGCCTTCAAACTCACCAATTCAGCTTTCCATTTCTTCAATTCTCTTACTCTGTTCTTCTAAATTGTTGCCTAATTCTCTTATCTTAATATTTTCTGCATTTCTTTTTAGAGGTTTTTGTTGAAGATATCTAGCTTTTCTATTCTGACCATTGTTCTCGCAAACTCTTTGTTGAAAGTACATGACAACATTTTTCTGAATTCAATTTATGATAGTTTCAGAGCCTGTTCTTTTTAAGAAAATTCCTTGAGATCTGAGTGTTGTTCATTTGTTAATCCTTCTTCTGATGAATCAGGAGTGACTGCTGCCACTGCAGCATCGTGGCCGGGTATTACGGTTGGGAGGGCTGCTAGATTTTGTGGGAGTCGATGACTTTGTTGAGTAGTGCCAGAAATGAATAATAGAAGAGGGACGGGGGAGGGAAAAAAGGCTTTGGGCAGTAAAAGGCTGTACTAAGAAAAGTTGGGAGGGGGAGGAACACTGTACTTGAGTGTATTCTTCCCTAAGGCCAAGAGCTTCTTAACATAGTCCGTCAAAGCACAGGCAATCTTCAGGAAAACCATCATGGTGCCAAGTTTGTCCTTGGGATAGCCTAGGCTGGTCCTTTGGGACCTATGCTCCGGGAACTGTGCAGGCCAGCTTGCTTGGAGAGCTGGAAACCACATGGGACCTGCGTGCTTATTACACGTGAAGCTTTGGACCCTGCTCACAATGATAGTCTTTGAGGAGTGGAGCTGGGTTGCTGTAGCCAGCAGTGCAGAATGGAGCTACAGATGGGTAGCAGGAGACCACTGGGCGCCTCTTCAGTGGACCTGCTCTTTCCTTCCCTTCTCTGCTTGCTCCCACAGTCTCTGATATATGGAAGCCTCCTTTTACTTCACTTTCAAGCCATTGTCTGAGATCACAGGCCACCTGTCTTTTCTTAGGGCCTAGTCTATCCTGGTTGTTACATAAGGATCTACCTGTGTGTATGTGTTCAGTTGGACATGTTCTAGTCCCCTTTCTTTAATGTTTTTAAAAGTTTCTATAGAACTGGTGTCAGCACTTCTGAATTTTTTATGAAATATCCCAGTGAAGCCATCTTGCCATTGACTTTTCTTTTTATATATATTTTTGGCCTTTTTTGAAGGGGTGGAGCAGGGGGTTAATCACATTCTGAATTGCTTATTTCATAATTACTCTGCTTAAACCTATTTCTATTCATATTAGTTTAGGTATGTCGTATATTTTCAGGAATTTGTCCCATTCATCTGCACTTTCAAATCTGTTGCAGTTCTTTTTCATAGTGTTATGATTCTTTATTCAATGAATATGTTGTGTTGTCTCCAGATTCATTTCTTTTGATTATTTGCCCTCCACCCCCCCCCCCAGTATATCCAGTAGTTTGTTTCAGTGATCCTTTTCAAAGAACCAACTTCTGGTTTGATTGATTTTTTTCTGTTGTTTAACTGTATTCTATTGCATTTCTTTCTCACTGGTATTTATTATTCATTTCAGCTAGTATCTTTGGCCTCTTGCTCTTCCTTTCCTTTTTGTTCAAGTTTTCATTTAAACAATTGATTTTCATCCATCTTTTTAAATATGGGCATGTATTGCTATGAATTTCCCTCTGAGAATGGTTTGTGCTGTGTCCCAAAGGATTTGGTATGTTGTGCTTTCCTTTATATTTGATACCAAGTATATTTTTATTTCACTTTTAATTTCTTACATAGAGAAATTGTTTTCTAGTCGTACAATATTTAATTTTGGTATAATAATAATTATTCATTTTTATTCTTCCTGTGATTGATTTCTTACTTCATACCATTATGGTCAGAAAGTATGCTTTGTATGATTTTAATGTTTTAAAACTTGAGATTTGTGGCCTAATCTGTAGTTGGTTCTGGAAAAATTATCCTGTGAAAATGTCTGCTGATGATGGATGGAGTGTTCTAAGTTAAATTGGCTTATGATTTTCTTTATGTTCTTAATGTCCTTATTGATTCACTTTTTAAATGTTCTGTCGAGAACTGAAATTGAAGGTTTCAAATCTACAAATATTAATAGCGGCACTGTAATTTTTTTTCTTTGATATTAGTGTTTGTGTCATGTTTTTGGACAGGTTAGGTGAATATATGCTAATAATTGTTGTATCTTCTTGAAGTATTAGCCCTTTTATTATGTAATAGCCTTTATCAGTATGACCACACTCCTTTTTTTGGGTGCTGGTTGCACGGAACATTTTTTCCATCCTTTATTTTCAGTCAGTTTGTGTCCTAATGTGAATGTGTGTTTTGTGTAGGTAACAAAAGATGAATCATGTTTTTTATCCAGTCTATCACTCTGCCTTTTGTGTCAATATTTTGGCTATTTACATTTTCTTCATTCTTTTAGCTAATTGGGTTTTGAGTTTCTTTTATCTGGTTTCTCTTTTTATCAATTTTCCTGTTATTTTTTGTATTTAGCATCTTTTGTTATGAGCTTTAATTCCTCTTTACATATTCTCTTAGTGGTTACTACAAATATTATACTATACAACATGCAATTACAGTAACATTTAGCATGCAATCAACAATGAATGTGAAATATTAAGTATTCCTGGTTTACTGTTCCCTCTCCTTTTTCTGTTGGTGAACCTCCAGTGACAGTAATGTACACCCTACATCCAGTAGTCGTAATATGTACTTATTTTCTGAGATCTCTGTCTGACTCCTTCCTCCCCCTTTGTGTACATTTGAGTGTTTGATTAATGTTCTTTCCTTTCCATTTAGAAAACTTCCTTAAGTACATGTAGGGCTGGTCTGGTATTGCCAAATTCCCAAGGCTTCTGGTTATTTGGGACTCTTCTTCCCTGTTTCAAAGAAATGCCTTGACTTAGTGCTTTTCTGTTGTTTCCTTTTTAATTAAAGTAGGGCGATGCCATCTATCGGTTGGCGTGTGTCACATATTGGTATAAGGAGCCCTGGTGGTGCAGATTGGTGTGATACTGCTAACCACAAGTCAGCAATTCACATCCATCTTTCTCTGTAGGGGAAAGATCAAGCTATTGCTCCCATAAACATGTACGCTCTCAGAACTCTAGGGTAAAAAAAGAAACCAAGAAACCATGGGGAGCAGTTTTACTCTTCCCATAGGGACACGAACAGTCAGAATCAACTTGAAGGCAGTGGGTTTTTACCTGTTGTTATGGAATTAAAGAATTTCCGATTTATTACCAAAGGTTTATAATTCATTACTGTGCTTAGATTTCTGGTGTTCAAATTGTGCCAGACAGGTCAACCTATCTGCTAAGTTTTTGCACTGCACCATCATTGTTTTGGTTGTTTTATTACGTGGTTCCTGAGATACTCCAGATTTACCTTGTACATTGCTGCCATTTACCCCAGAATCTGCCATTTCTCCAATGACTGCCGGTTCATTTGACAAGAGAATGATTCTTGAGGTCGATTAGGTTACCAGATGGGCTCATTGCTACAGGGATATCCTTGCTTGTTGGCTGAACTCAGTGTCTTACACTCATTCTACAGAAGGAGAAATAGCATGACCTTTCCCCCTGCGTAGCGCCCATTCTTTTCCAAATTTTAGCGTAAAGTTTCACTGTAATTTACAATGCATATTGCAAAGCACAACAACCATGCTTCTTCCCTTTGTCGCTGAATTTTCCTCCAATTTAGCTATCATTTTAACTTTCTTTCTCTTTCTCTCAGCTGGTAATCTTTGTTTTCTCGATGAGGCTGCCCTTGGCAAATATAAGATTTTAGTCAGATCGCTTTCAGTGGCAGTTTTTACTGCTATTGTGGACACTACAATGGATTTATCAAATGTTCTTTCTCTTTAAGCATCATTTCAGCTTTTTCTTTTTTTTCCCAACTGTCCATCTTGATTTTCCTGGTGAGGCTGCCTTTGATAAAAGGAAATATAAGATGGTAACCCGCTATCTTTGGTTTGATACTTTTTTCTGCTGTGTATTTTGCTGGACACCATAATGGCTTTCTGTGGCCTCTGTAAGAAACCCAGAGTCCTTTGTTCTTAATGCTGTGATAGACCTTAGTGGACTTGCTACTTCACAAGACTTTCCCCAGATTCCTTATCACCTTCAACATCCACAGCCACCCACTTAAGCAAGTGATAACTTAAAAACAGTAGTCTGACTTCCATCCTTCCAGAGAGCCACCAAGTAGACGTGCTAAGGCCCTGCTGCTCCAGCTCAGGCTCCACACATCTCTACCAGTTGTAATGGACTATGCTCCTAGGTTTTGTGTTACTAAATCTCAAGACAGAGAGACTTCGACTCGTTGTATATCAGGCATCAGCTTTCTCACACTGCTGAGTGGTAGGGATGTGTCTAAAGGAGTCCTAGTGGTACTTAGTGGCTATGTTTGGGTGCTGTTAAAATCTAGGTCAGTCGTTCAAACCCATCAGCCAGTCTGTGGGAGCGAGATGAAGCCGTCTGTTCCTGTAAAGATTTTCCACCTCAAAAACCGAAAGAAGTAGTTCTCTGCCCTATATGGTCGTTGTGAGTCAGAATCAACTTGTTATCAGCAGTGGACATTTTCAGAATACCTATTTGGAATATAAGAAGAACCACACAAGAAGCAGGCCACCAGATAAATATGACTGTGGATGCTGCTTCCAAGATCCGTGCTGCCCAGTGGAAAGGGAAATGAGCTGCAAGTGCACACAGTTGACGCATCCCACTGCCGACTGCGAGGCTGGCAGTTTGAGTCCACCCACATTGAAAGGGATATTGAAAGAAAGACCTGGTGATCTACTTCTGAAAAATCACCATCGAAAACCCTGTGAAGCACAGTTCTACCCTGACACCCATGGGATTGGCAGTACTACTCAACCGGGTGCCTAGCAAGACACCATTCTTTGTGGGATTTTTCCTATTTTAATTACCATCCATTGCTTTTTATTTTTTTAATCATTTTACTGAGGGCTCGTACAACATTTATCACAATCCATACGTACATCCATTGTGTCAAGCACATTTGTACATTTCTTGCCATCATCATTCTCAAAATATTTCTTTCTGCTTGAGCCCTTGGTATCAGCTCCTCCTTTTTCCCCTCCCTCCTAACCCTTCTCCCTCATGAATCCTTGATAAATTTATAAATTATTATTATTTTGCCATGTCTTACACTGTCCAGCATCTTCCTTCACCCACATTTCTGTTGTCTGTCCCCCAGGGGGTGGTTACATGTAGATCCTTGTGATCAGTTCCTGCTTTCTACCCCTCCGTCCCTCCACCCTCCCTGTTTCGCCGCTCTCACCACTGGTCCTGAGAGGGTCATCTGTCCTGGATTGCCTCTGTTTCCAGTTCCTGTGTGTACCAGTATACATCCTTTGGTCTAGCTGGATTTGTAAGGTAGAATTGGGATGATGATAGTGGGGAGGAGGAAGCATTGAAACTAGAGTAAAGTTGTATGTTTCATCATTGCTACACAGCACCTTGACTTGCTCATCTCCTCCCTGTGACCCTTCTGTGAGGGGATCTCCACTTGCCTACAGATGGGCTTTGGATCCCCACTCTGCACTGCCCCTCATTCACAGTGATAATAATATTTTTGTTCTTTGATGCCTGATACCTGAACCCATCAACATCTCATGATCACACAGGGTAGTGTGCTTCTTCCATGTGGGATTTATTGCTTCTCAGCTAAATGGCCTCTTTATTTTTAAGCCATTAAGACCCTAGGTGCTATATCTTTTGATAGCCAGGCACTACCAGCTTTCTTCACCACATTTGCTTACGCACCTGTGCTGTCTTCAGCGATCGTGTTGGGAAGGTGAGCCTTATGGAATGCCAGTTTAATAGAACAAGTGTTCTTGCATTGAGGGAGTACTTGAGTAGAGGCCCAATGTCCATCTGCTACGTTAATACTATAAATATATGCACATAGATCGATTATTTCCCCATTGTCATATATAAATATGTTTGCATATGTACATGCCTGTATTTAGACCTCTATAAATGTCCTTTGCCTTCTAGTTCTTTCCTCTATTTCCTTTTACTTTTATCTTGTCCCACTATCATGCTCAGCCTTCATTTGGGTTTCAGTAATTCCTCTCAGTTACATTACCCTTGAACGAGCCCTACCAGGCCTTTTACACCCTCCTCATCACTGATTTTGGATCACTTGTTATTCCATTGTCCCTGGGATTTATTAACACCACTTCCTTTCCCCCACCTCTCCCTCTACTATGTCCCCTGGAACCTTCGGTCCTGTTGTTTTCTCCTCCAGATTGTTTATCCAGACTCTTTTATCTAGACAGACCTGCAGAGATAATACTATGCACAAACCAAGACAGAGCAAAACAAAGCAACAAACAAGAAAATAGTTCAAGGTCTATTGACATTTAGGAGTGTTTTCTGGTGGAGTCTGATGGAGTGCCACACCATGGCCCCAAAGTCTATTTTTGGTATTCCCTCGAGACGTCCTTGCTCTGCTCCCCTTGCTGTTCTGTTGCACGCCTTTAGTGTTTTGCCTCGGTGTGGTGGGGTCTGATCAGGCATAATTCCCTCACTGTGTATCCAGTGTTGTCCCCTATAGGGCTATGGGCCAGTGAGGGATGTCATGTCTCATAGTGGGGTTGACCATATGGCCCTCTCTAGCTATTGGCTGCTCTGAGCAGGGATATCATCTTCAAGTCTTGGTGGGCCAGGATGTGCTCCACTCTCTCTTCCTCCCCCCTCATTTGCTCCTGTGTGCTCTGATCAGACATGTCCCTCTCCCTGAGCTGTAGCTTCAGTGCTGCCCCTAAGGTAAATTCTTCAGGGGGCAGGGGTGGTTGTCCACATAGTTGGGATTGGGGCCTGTCTCTCAGACCCCTCTACTGGTTCCCTGCTTCATGCCAGTATGTTGCATTCACATCTTAGAGCACCGCTTTGTAGTCTGGTCCCTCTTTCCCTGAGAAGATATGAATAATACACTCCCCTTGGGGGAGTTAGTGCCCTGTTCCCCAACTACTCATTTGTTTTTGTTTTTTCTCTCTTTCCCCTTCCTTTTTAGTTGTCTACCATATGTATTCCTGGATTTGGTCTGGTCCCTGCCATACTCCCTGAACCTGAACCCAGGAATGTTTATATACAATAGTTTTTTCCCTAAGCCCGTTTTGCACTTTTTTTTTTTAAGCTTTCCTCATCAGACTCATATAGTACTTCTCATTTTCTGCTTGGCTTACTTCGCTTAGTATAATTTCCTCCAATTCTTTCCAATGTGCTTCATGCATTCATCATTACTTTTTTTCTTATTTTTTTAATCATTTTATTGGGGGCTCATAGAATTCTTATCACAATATATTCTTGATCCATTGTGTCAAGAACATATGTACATTTGTTGCCATCATCATCCTCAAAACATTTGCCTTCTATTTGAGCCCTTAATATCTGCTGCTTATTTTCCCCCTCCCTCCCCACTGTCCCCTACCTCATGAACCCTTCATCATTAATAAATTATGATTATTTTGTCATATACTACACTGTCCGATGTCTCCCACCGCCTTCTTCTCAACTGTCCCTCCCCCAGGGAGGAGACTATATGTAGATTCTTGTAATCAGTTCCCCCTATCCACCCCACATTCTCTCCATCCTCCAGGCATCGCCACTCTCACCACTGGTCCTGAATGAGTCATCTGTCCTGGATTCCCTGTGTTTCCAGTTGCTATCTGTACCAATGTACATCCTCTGGTCTAGCCAGATTTGTAAGGTAGAATTGGGATCATGATAGTGGAGGAGAGGAAGTATTTAAGAACTAGAGGAAAGTTATATGTTTCATCGCTGCTACCCTGCACTCTGACTGGTTCATCTCTTCCCCACAACCCTTCACTAAGGGGTGTCCGATTGGCTACCAATGGGCTTTGAGTCTCCACTCTGCACTCACCCACATTTTCAATGATATGATCTTTTGTTCCTTGATGCTTGAAACCTGATCCCTTCGACAGCTCGTGGTCACACAGGCTGGTGTGTTTCTTCCATGTGGGCTTTATTGCTTTTGAGCTAGATGGCCACTTGTTTATCTTAGAACCTTTAAGAACACAGACACTATATCTTTTGATAGCTGGGCACCATCACTTTTCTTCACTACATTTGCTTACACACACGTTTGTCTTCATTGATCGTATCAGGGAGGTGGGCACCCATTGATATGATTTTTAGTTCTTTCATGTCTGATAACCAGTCCCTTCTGCACCTTGTGGTCAGACAGGCTGTGTGCTTCTTCCATGTTGGCTTTGATGCTTCTCAGCTAGATGGCCGCTTGTTTATCTTCAACGCTTTAAGATCCCAGACGCTTTGATAGCCACGTACCATCAGCCTTCTTCACCACATTTGCTTATGCACACATTTTTCTTCAGCAATCATGTCGGGAATGTATGCATCCTGGAATGCCAATTTAATAGAACAAAGTGTTCTTGCATTGAGTAAGTGGAGGCCTAATTGTTTTATTAGGAGTTCACACAACTCTTATCACAATTCATACATACATCAGTTGTGTAGAGCACATTTGTACATTCATTGCCCTCATCATTCTCAAAACATTTCCTCTCCACTTAAGCCCTTGGCATCAGGTCCTCATTTTGTCCCCTCCATCCCCGCTTCCCCCTCCCTCATGAACCCTGGATAATTTATAAATTATTATTTTGTCATATCTTGCCTTGTCCGACATCTCCCTTCACCCACTTTTCTGTTGTCCACCCCCTAGTAACAAGGTCAAATGCAGATCCTTGAAATCGATTCCTCCCTTCCAACCTACTCTCCCTCTACGCTTCTAGTAGTGCCACTCTCACCACTGGTCCTGAAGAGATCATCCACCCTGGATTCCCTATGTTTCTGGTTCCTATCTGCACCAGTGTACATCCTCTGGTCTAGCCAGACTTGCAAGGTAGAAATCAGATCATGATAGTGCAGGAGGATGAAGCATTTAGGAACTAGAGGAAAGTTGTATTTTTCATTGTTGCTACATCACACCTTGACTGGCTCGCCTCCTCCCCTACACCCCTCTGCAAGGGGATTCCGGTGACTGACAAATGGGTTTTGGATCTCCAATCTGCACCCCGCCCCCCCACCTCATTCACTATGGTAAGATTTTTTGTTCTGATGATGCCTGATACCTGATCCCTTCAACACCTTGTGATCGCACAGGATGGTGTGGTTCTTCCATGTGGGCTTTGTTGCTTCTGAGCTAAGTGGCTGCTTGTTTGCCTTTAAGACACCAGACGCTATACCTTTTGATATCCGGGCACCATCAGCTTTCTTTGCCACATTTGCTTATGCACCCATTTGTCTTCAGCGATCATATCATGGAGGCAAGCACAAAATGTTATGATTTTTTGTTCTTTGATGCCTGATAACTGATCCCTTTGGCACCTTGTGATCACACAAGCTGGTGTGCGTCTTCCATGTGGGCTTTGTTGCTTCAGAGCTAGATGACCACTTGTTTATCTTCAATCCTTTAAGACCCCAGACGTTATATCTTTTGATAGCCGGGCACCATCAGCTTTATTCACCACATTTGCTTATGCACCCGCTTTGTCTTCAGCAGTTGCGTTGAAAAGGTCAGCATCACAGAATGTCAATTTAATAGAAGAAAGTATTCTTGCATTAAGGGAGTACTTGAGTGGAGGCCCAATGTCCTTCTGCTACCTTAATACTAAACGTATAAATATATGCACATAGATCTATTTACCCATCCTCATATATAAATATATTTGCATATATACATGTCTTTATCTAAACCTCTATAAATGCCCTTTGTCTCCTAGCTCTTTCCTCTATTTCCCTTGACTTTCCTTCTGTCCCACTATCATGTTCAGTCCCGACCAGGGTTTCAGCAAATCCTCTTTGTTACATTACCCTTGATCATGCCCTACCAGGCCTCCCAGCCCCTCCTCACCACTGATTTAGCTCACTTGTTCCCTTGTCCCTGGGTTTGTTAACACCACTACCTTTTCCCCCACCTCTCCTATGTCCCTCCTGAACTGTCGGTCCTGTTGTTTTATCCTCCAGATTGTTCATCCAGCCTATCTTATTTAGAAAGACCAGCGGAGATAATAACATGCACAAAAACAAGACATAAAAATACCAAGGAACAATATACAACCAACCAACAACAATAAATCAATGACAAAAAAAAACACAAGAAAGAAAAGTTTGTAGTTAGTTCAAGGATTGTGTGTGGGCCTTTAGGAGTGTTTTCCAGTTCAATCAATTGGGGTACCACACCCTAGCCCCAAAGTCCACCTTCATCATTCCCTGAGGACCTCGCCGTTCCATTCCCTTGCTATTCTGTTGCACCCCCTTAGTGTTTTGCCTCGGTGTGGCGGGATCAGATCAGGCGTAGTTCCCACACTGTGTCTCCAGTGTTGTCCCCGGTAGAGCTATGGGTCAGTGAGGGGCATCATGTCTCATAGTGGGGCTGGCCATGTGGTCCTCTCTGTGGACAGGCTGCTCTAATCGGGATAATCGTCCTCAAGACCTGGTGGGCCAGGATGTGCTCCACTTTCTCCTCCTCCCCCTTCATCATCACCCATGTGCTCCCATCAGATATGTCCCTCTCCTGGAGCTGCAGATTCAATGCCGTCTTTTGAAATAAGTTCTTCTGGTGGGAGGGCCAGGCGTCCTCTTAGTATTTGTCATCACTGCTTTTTAGTGATGTGTAGTACTCCATTGTATGTATATACCACTGTTTTTTAATCCAATCATTTGTTGGTGGAAATTTGGGTTGTTTCCAACTCCTTGCATTCGGATTTGTACCCTTGTGGAACTGCTGTTCAGGTCCTTTGCCCACCTCCTCGGTGGGCAATTAGTTTTTTTCTCTTTGGAAACTAGCAGAGTATTGTAGATTTTAGTAATAAGGCCTTTGTCTGATGTGTCAGGCTAAAGATGTTTTCCCAGTCCGTGGGCTCTCTTATTACTCTCTTGGTGAATTATTTTGATGTACACAGATGTTTTATCTTCAGTGTATCCCACATGTCAATTTGTGACTCATGTGCATTTGTGTCCTTCCCTGTTTCTGCTATCCCATGTATTCCCAGTGCCAAAATTCTCAGATTGGTCCCAGTTCCCTTATTGATGGACCTAATAGTTTGCAGTTTTACCTCAAGGTCTGTGATTTACCTTGAGTTTATTCTTGTGCATGGAGTCAGATGAGGGTCATGCTTCATTTTTCTGCAGGTAGATATCCATTTTTCCAACACCGCTTGTTAAAGAGGGTACCTGCTTTTGATATTTTGGGGGCTTTATCAAAAGTGAGTTGTCTGTATGCTGATGATTTTATTTCTGGGTTTTCAGTTCTTTTCCAGTAGTCTAAGTATCTGTCATAATACCAATACCTCCCAGTTTTGACCATGATGGCATTATAATATGTGCTAAAGTCAGGTAAAGCAAGCCCTCCCACTGTGTCCTTCTTAGGGAGTCTCTGCTAATTCTGGGCTTCTTCCCTCTCCATATGAATTTGGTAATCAGTTTTTCCATTTCTTTCAAGAAAGATGAGGGTAATTCTCTCAGGATTGCATTAAAGTTATATAGTGCCTAGGAGAGAACTGACATCTTTACTATATTGAGTCTTCTGATCGACAAAAATGGGATATTCTCCCATTTGTTGAATCACTCTTGGTTTCTTGTAATAGTGTTCCATAGTTTTCCTCATATAAATCTTTTGTTCTTTTAGTCTGCTATTTCCCTAGATATTTTAATTTGTGCTTGGCTATTGTGATGGGTACCACCTTTTTGACCTCCTCTTCTGTTATTTTAGCTGATATGTATAGCAGTCCAGTGGACTTCTGTTTGTTGATCTTGTATCCTGCCACTCTGCCCCTTTTGGATCTTTTGGGATTTTCCATTTATAAAATCATGTCATCTACATATAACGATAGTTTTACCTCTTCCTTCCCCAGACGAATACCTTTGATGTCTCTCCTTTGCCTTATGCTGCGAGCTAAAACCTCCAGTACGATGTTAAATAAGAGTGGGGACAAGGGGCATCCTTGTCTGGACCCTTTTTCTGTGGAATTGTGTTCCTCTTTTCTGCATTGACTACCATGTTGGCTGTTGGTTCTTCATATATAGCTTGTATGGTCTTGAGGAATTGTCCTTCCATTCCTATCTCCTGACGTGTCTTAAAAAGGAATTGGTGTTGGATGTTGTCGAATGCTTTTTCCACATCTATCAATATTATCATGTGGTTCTTAGAGTTTTTCATGTCAATGTGGCACATGATACTAATGGTCTTTCGTATGTTGAACTATCCCTGGTATGAATCTTGCTTGGTCATGGTGAATTACCATATATACTCGTGTATAAGCTGAATTTTTCAGCACAAAAAATGTGCTGAAAAACTGGGGTTTAACTTATACGAGGTGTAATATCTCACAGGTGATTGTCGTTCCTCCGCTGTTCATTCAAAGCCCCACTGATACTGCAGGGCTTTGAATGTTTGTTACTCACATCTAACCAATCAGAGCCATCCTATGACGTGGAAGGCTCCAATTTGCAGAAGCACCCATAGTGATTCACTTACGCTGGCAGCTGAACTGGTCAGGATGTGTCCGTGGCTGCGCTCCGTCTCTCCCCTCTGGTCTCTGTGTTAATTCACATCCTGCATTTCCCACCCTAGGCTTATACTCAAGTCATCAGTTTTTCTAGTTTCCCAGGTAAAAACTAGGTACCTAGGCTTATACTCAGGTCGGCTTATATTCAAGTATGTATGGTATTAGTTTTATATACATTTGTATTCTATTGGCAAGTATTTTGTTAACAATTTTTGCATCTGTGTTCATTAAGAATATTGGTCTGTAGTTCTCAATTCTTGTAGGATTCCTGCCCTGTTTGGGTATCATATTTATACTTGCTTCAAGAGGTTGCCGTCTTTTCTATGTTCTGGAAGATTTTGTGTAGGATTGGTGTCATTTCTTCCCTAAATGCTTGGTAGAATTGTCCTGTGAAGCCATCTGGCCCAGGGAATTTGGGTTGGTAATCCCTTGATATCCTTGTCTATTTCTTCTATTGCTATGGGTCTATTGACATTCTTGATGTTCCTCTGGGAAATTCGAGGGAGGGATTGTTTTTCAAAATTTGACCATGTCTTCCAAGTTGTTGAATTCATTGGAATACAGTCCTTCGTAATACTCTTTAATTGTCATTTTGAATTCATTAGAGTCTGTTGTAATGTCCCCTCTTTCATCCCTCATTCTTGCTATTGAAATTTGTTCCCGTCTTTCTTTGGTTAGGTTTACCCACGATATGTTGATTCTGTTTATCTTTTCAAAGAACCAACTTTTAGCAGCATTAATTTTTTCCATAGTTTTCTTATTTTCCCTCTCCTAAATCTCAGCCCTGATTTTTATTATTTCTTTTCTTTTGCTATTAGCACGATTGTGCTGTTGACTCAGCCCTAGTTGCTGTAAATTTTGTGCCAGCATATCAATCATATGGCTTTCTTCCTTTCTCAGGTGTGCATGTATTGCTATGAAACTTCCTCTGATAACTGCCTTTGCTGTGTCCCATAAGTTTTGGTACGTCTTATTCTCATTCTCATTGGTTTCTAGAAATTTCCTAATTTCATCTATGATCTGAGCCAGTACACACTCCTTTTTCAGTAGAGAGTTATTCATCCTCCAATTGTTTGCCTTGTTTTATTCATCTTCCTTTTGCTAATTTCCAGCCTTATGGCACAGTGGTCAGTGAGAGAAGTCTATATGATATCAATGTGCTTAAATTTATGCAGATTTGACTTATGCCCCAGCATGTCGTCTATCTTCGAATATGTGCTATGTGGGCTTGAAAAGAATGTGAAATATTTTGTATTTTCATGAAAAGCTCTGTAAATATATATCAGGTCAAATTGACTAATTGTAGTGTTTAGATCTCTGGCCTCCTTGTTGAGTTTCTTTCCCTGTGATATTTCTTTCTCAGAGAGTGGTATATTGAAGTCACCTACTATAATTGTTGAGGCTGTGACTTCCTTTTTCATATTTTGAAGCATTTGTTTGACGTATTCAGCAGGTCTGTCATTTGGGGAATATGTTTACAATGCTTAGTGGTTCTTTGCCTACTGTTCCCTTGAGCATTATATAGCGTTCCTCATCTCTTTTTATGGTTTGCACTTTGAGGTCAGTTTTATCCAAGATTACGATTGCAACCCTTGGTTATTTTTAATTGCTGTTTCTTTGGTATGTTTTTCTCCAGCATTTGATTCTCAGCCTAGTTTTGTTTGTAGTCTTGACATGTGTCTCCTGTTGGCAGCAGATTGATTAGTTGTATTTCTAAACTAGTCTAAACTAGTCTGCTAGCCTCAGTCTTTTAATGCCTGAGTTTAGTTCATAGATATTCAGGGGTATTATTTCCATCCATGGACTCTGTGATGTCATCTTACACCTTTTGTGTTGGGTGTTTTCCCACCTCCCTTTCTTTTTAATGTAGTGTGTGTGTGTGTGTGTGTGTTTCATTCTTGACTTCTTTTCACCCTTAATCCAATGCTATCTTGGGGGCTGTTTTCTCTTTGTTTCCCTCTGGGTGAGGTTGTTCTCTGTGGCAGTCTCTTACTTATGCTTGGTGAGTGCTGTTCTTCTGCCTATACTGGATCGACAAGGATCCAGGCTGGGTTTCTTCTAATGTATTCTTTGAGGTTTTCCTTCTCTAAAAGACAATTACTTCTTCATCTATCTTGATCAATAATTTGGCTGTGTAGAGTATTCTTGGGTTTGCATTATTTTCCTTCAATTTTTGCAATGTTACTCAACAACTCTCTTCTCTTCTTCATAGTGTTCTCTGATACCCTGTTTCCCCGAAAATAAGACAGTGTCTTATATTAATTTTTGCTCCCAAAGATGCACTAGGTCTTATTTTCAGGGGATATCTTATTTTTCCATGGAGAAGAATGTGGTACACGTTTATTGTTTATTGTTTTATTAAAAGAGACCTCGTACTACCTGTCTGCTCTGACTGCGCTGCAGCCAATAGTGAGCTGCGTGGTGGTGCCCACCACTATGATCCAGAGTCCAGAGTTACGGTAGCTTCGGGGGTGCTGATTTTTGGGGAGGTCTTATTTTTGGGAGATGCCTTATATTTCAGCCCGAGGCAAAACTGTAAGTAGGTCTTATTTTGGGGGGATGTCTGACTTTTGGGGAAACATGATAGGTCTGAGCATATTCTTATTTGGGAAACTATGTGATTGCTTGTTTTTCCCTAGCTCTTCTCATGATTTTCTCCTTTTCCTCAAAGTTGGATAGTAAGTATGATGTGCCTTGATTTCTTCTTGGGTTTCAATCTGACTGGTGTTCTTTCAGCCTCCTGAATGGTTGCCAGGTTTTCATTCATTAAGCTCGGGAAGTTTTCCTCCAAGAATTTCCTCTCTGTTGCAGTTGACTTCTTTGTGGTGTCTTCCTCTGGTAATCCAATAATTCTAATGTTGTTCCACTTCATAGCATCAGACCTAGCTTTTAGGTTCTCTTCAGCTTCACTAATGATCTTATTAGATTTTTGTTCGCATTTAAAGTCTCCTTGGCTGTCCTCTAGGTCACTGGTGCAATTATCTGCCTCCTCCAGTCGATTCTCGAGGTCTGTGTGTCTGCTACTAGTTTTTGTTATCTCTTCCCTGATCTCTTGTATTTCCCTTTGGTGTATGGACTTAATCTCCTCTTTCATTTAATCTTTTTTTCTGTATTGTTTTTCTCATATCCTGTAGTACTGCAAGAAGTATTCTGAAAAATTCTTTATGTGGCAGATAAATATCTGCTTCTTCTATGCATGTCGTTCGGTTCAGGACATCTCTGCCATTGAAGTTTGTTTCTCATGTTTTTTTGTTGAGGTCATTGGGCCTGATTGCTGTTTGTTTTAGAGGAGCCAGGTGCCATTTTTCAGGGAGTCAAAGAGCACTGGCTCTCTCTGGGAGACTCGTAGGAAAGCTTCTTCGAACTGCTACAGCTAATTTCACTATGGAATTAGCCAACCACTTTATCCTCCTGTGGCTTCACTCTTTCCCTAGTCAACAAGTTGGATGGGCCTCTCCGGAGATGCTGGTTGGGTTGTTGTGGATCCACGAGGATGGTGCTTTACTGGGTGATCTCACAAGAATCCATGATGGTGTGGCCCATGACGGCTTGGGTTGTCACAGGTGGCATGCAAAGGTGCCCGCTGCAACAGGAGTGTCACAGAAATCTGGTTGGTTGCCTGCTTTGGTATAGAGCACCGTGAATGGTGGGCGGAATTTCCCTGATCAGGTAGATCACTGCGTAGGTTAGGCAGAGTTTCCCACTGCTCCGTGGAAAGCTGGTGAGTGTTTGATAAGCTTTCTTAGTCTGTGAGGCACTACAGCAGGCGGGAGGAAGCTCCCTCAGTAACGTGGGCCCACAGAGGATGGATAGGAGCTCCCCAAGGCACACAGGCAGGATTTCCCCCAAAGAAGGGGTGCCGAATTTCTCCAGCCATGTCTTAAGCACTACAGAGGACCGGCAGGTGGGCTTTTCCAGGGAAGAAGTTGGGCAGGATATCCCCTGTTGGAGTGTGGGTGGGCTTTCCCAGCTTCCGGTTATGCTGCAGAGGGAGGAGCTCGCCCAGCAGTGTTGAGTGCAGGCATTAATGCCCTAGGCTAAGGGTAGTGGTCAGGATGTTGGCAGTGCTGTGTGAGAGAAAGGGGAAGAGAAAAAGAGAAGGAAAAAAAACAGCCCACTGAGACAGGGGGATAGGGGGGAATAGAGAGAAGAGAGGGAAACTGAAGCATCAATATAAATGAACCTGATCCTTGACCATGGGGCTGGAGGGGTTTAATCCCTGCCCTGAGATGGTGTCAAACTGTGGCTGTGTTGAGATAAAGCCCCTGTGTTGCCTACAAATGATCCTGGCTCCAGCCAAGACAGTGGCCGGGCCAAGGTAAGGTGACCAGATTTTAACATTGGTATAGCGGGACACCATTGATAAAACTCATATCCTGGTGAAATTGCCACATGGCAGCCGAAAACCGTATATACCCTCACTTGTTGTGCATTCTTTCCAAAAATTGGGACTTTTTAAAAACACCATAGACACGAGAAAAAATGTTTAAAAAGCGGTACGTCTGGTCACCTTAGGCTAAGGTCAAACCCTAGCTGGCCTCCATTGTGGTAAGCCAAAAGACCCAGCTCCTTAAAACCTATTGGATCTCTGCCTACTTATCTTTCTGATGCTCCTTCTGTGACCTGGTGGTGTGGAATTTCCCTCTTAGTGACTCTCCTGCACAGATTTCTGTGGAGTTCCTCTGCTATGTGTTACTCAGTCGCCATCTTCCTGGAAGTCTCTACCATCCATTTCTTAACAGATTTTTGTGAGAACTTTTTTTTCTCTCCCACTTAAAATTAATATACTTTTCCCCTCAAGAGACTGTAATTTACCTTTGTAAATTACAGAAAAAGGGCTTCAAAAATTCATGGAAAATTCCTTTACCTTTTAATCCTATTTCCATGAGCTATTTGTGGCTCACTCATACATGTTATTCCAGTTACTATGGCTCCATAAGAAATTATCGCCAACACTAAATGGCCTAAAATAGCAATTAAATATGCTCATAGAGTTTATATTTTGTGGGAAGGAACTCAGACATAGCATAACAAACATGTTTCTTCTCTGCCCTATGATGCCGGGGCCTCAGCTACACACCTTACTGGCTAGACCAGAAATGTCTGAAAGCTCGCTTACCATGTGGCTGCCTGATGGGCCAGTTTGGGCTTCTTCACAGTTCAATGTCTAGTGTCCCTCCAGAGTACGTTTCCTAAAGGAGAAACCAGGTAGAATCATACTCCTATAGTCCCTGGGAGCACTGCTGCCGTATTCATTAGGTCTGAAGAGTCCCAAGTCCCCCATCCCCAGGTGCACAAAAGGGAAAGTGACCACACACCTCACATTCCTTCACGAAGGGATCTAGGGTCCCTGAGTAAACCGCATGGAGTGCATAGCTGACCTCTGGCTACATCAAGGAGAAGAATCCTACGTAGCTCCATCAATCAAGGCCGATTGCCACAAAATAGAGATCAGGCATGCCTCCACCCTCCATCATTCTTTACCCTTTTCTGATAGTAACTGTTTCTTCCACAGCATTCTACTTTTGTGCTGTGTTCTATAATCCATTGCACTGGTCGCACAGAGCTCACAGGCAATACTCACAATTAAGGGAGCTTTTTAGAGAACTTAATGGGTTACTACAAGCCAAGATCAGAAAACACTAAGGATACAGTCATTGGTCCACAGTATCATCTCGCCTCAATCAAGTCTTTCTCTAGTCCTTAGTCTCTGTGTTGCTCTTCAATTCTGTCTCGTGTCTCCTTGCCTCAGCCTCTGACTTTGCCTTGTTCTTTCAGTCTGTCCAGTAATTTCTGTTTCACAGCCTCTGGTTCCTCTTGTCTTTAGACAGAGATCTCATTTGTTCTCCACTGGTAGTTCTTTATCCCTTAAGTTCATGGGATTCCTCTCTGTTCCTGTTCTAAGATAACACATCCCTATGGCCAGGGAAGTGGCAACGAAAATGAACCAGTCCACTCTGTTTTGTGTTAGACATGCCCTATTTGCAAAGTCCCACCTAATCATCAATGGGAATCACAAAGACCTAGACAGAAGAGCCATGCCAAGAGACTTCACACCACGATAGTCCCACAGACAGGCGCTTCTTGCCTTCTTACCCTTAAATCTACAAGTGAGAGCTGTGTCTTGGGAGATTCGCCTCTAAACCCTGGCAACCAAGTGTGCTTTTTACAGTGCATTTCCTCAACTCCTGTGCAGACAGACCACTGCAGCCAGGTGCAGATTCAGGGCAGCCTCCCAGCATTGCCTGTCTGTCCTGCAGCCCCCACTCTATGTGCCTCATTGGGCCTCAGCCATCCATGTGGCCTTTCTGCTCTGCTGGGTGGCATTTTGTTTTAAGATGATGGCAACGCCTTGACAGTCAAAGCTGCAGAACCCTCTGGAGAAAGGACACCAGTGAGTTGCTTTTCTTGGCCATACCCCATCACTGTGGTGGACTTGCACACATTCCTGTTGAGTCAGGTGTTGGTGATCTGCATTTCTCCTCCACATTCACTTCACTTTAAAAAAAAAATTTAGCCCCTGCTATGATTCTAGTGATAGAAGGCGATGTAGGATTTAAGAAAGCTGAATTATCCCTGTCATGTTTAACTCACTGCATAGTTGGAAACTTATAGTTTGAATGTTACATGTTTGCTGTCAGGAATTGAATTTCCTTTCCACTGGGCATCCTGCAGACCCTGCGGTGCTGCATTGCTCCTTGGGCCTTGCTGTGTAGCATGGGGATTGCAGGGCCATCTCTACTCTGCTTATAGGACCTGCAGGACCGCAATGATGAGTTGCAGGCTGCGCTGGAAGGCCTACAGACATGGATGCACAAGACACAGAGTAGCCCATCTAGTTTCCGGCCAGATGGATGCCTGCCCCCAGCAGATTGCTCCGAAGGTAGAGGATCTTCTTGGGGAAAGGGTGGAGTCCTTGTTCCAGCAAACTGGGCTATCTCTCAGACCTACCCGTAGTTTGTGTCATGGGCCACTTCCAAGCATCATAGGGTATATTGAGGCACAAACACCTGCCCCAGACACACTGGCACCACCCGGCTGAGTTCCTTGTAGCTGGGAATTTATGGAAGGGGATGGGGGCTTTATCAACTGTAATGAAATGGCAGCAGTTATGTGATCTCACAATGACCTCATCAGAGGCATGTCCATCACTCGTAGATGTTCCAAAGCCACCTCCAGAGTTGTGATTAAGATGAAGGGACTTGGTGGTGAGGTTTCAGCATAGGCTAGAGACAGAGAGAGTGAGGGTATGTGACAGTAAATAAAGGAGCTATATTTCCTTTGCCCAGGTCACAGACCAGTCTCTATACAGATTGTCCTCTGAGCTGTAAGCTGGTTGATGTGAAAACTCTTTTAATAAAAGAGATAAATTATATCTAAAACATATTAATGACTCCCTGATATTCAGAGAGAGCTTGAGATTTGTCCCCTTGAGTGTCAGAATTCGTCAGAATAGACCTGTGCCAGCGGCGCCTGCGCAGGACACAGGTCAAGCACTGGAAGCAGTTGGGACCTGTGTGCATAGGCGTGCATATCTGCTTAAAAGTAGATATCTCTGGCTTCAGGATCCTCTTAGTGCTGAGGTTTATGACAAATTCCACCTACAGTGTAGACTGTGTTTGATTAATCTCAGCTCCTTCAAAAGACAAGAACAAGGAGGTAACACAGCTGCCCTAGAGTTTTGTCATAGTCCTGTATAGCCAGGGGTTGGTTCTTGGATCAGTGCCCCCAACTGTGCATCAGCAGACACCGTGGCAAGTCTCTCAGCCCTGCTGCCAAAGCTCTGATACACAGTGGTTTTGTGTGCTAAGTTTTGGCCACTCCCTCACCCCAGGGAGATCTGTGGACACTGACAGGCCACTCCCTCACCCCAGGGAGATCTGTGGACACTGACAGGCCACTCCCTCACCCCAGGGAGATCTGTGGACACTGACCTGTGTATCTTTGGCAGTCGAGCATTTTGCATCCTCCTCCCTCCCAGTTTTGTAGTGCTCTAAAGCTATTTATTTAATAAAATGTAAATGAATTATAGCTAAAAGAGCCAACCTGGGAACCTTAAGTTTTCTCTGAATGTGGGTACAGCGTCTTTGGACCCCAACATAACCTGCTCACCTGCAAATGGCAGATTGGTGTCTTGAAATCCTGTGAGTCAACAGCCAAAGGCCATTAGACTCATTTGGGAAATGTGGGATGGAGCCTGACACAGCCAGCTGCACCACATCCAGAGATGCCAAGGGTGCTGTGACATCCATTTAAGGCATCCTATGTATTCTTCCACACAACAGACAGGTCAGCCATCCCCAGGGAAATGGACACTGTGTCCCCTCAACTACACAGAATTTATGGCCCTCAGCACGAACCACTGACCCAAAACCTGGGAGACAAGGCCCTGAAGTCTTGGGTCTGCTCGAGACTGGGGACTGCGGCACCAGATCACAGACCTAGGCTTCATGCCATCGCTAATGAAACCTAGCAGTTTCACAATGTGGCCTTTTTATGTACTGTCCTCCCATCCCTCTGATGGAAACCATTTTAGAAGCAGCACCAAGGCTCAGTTGACCCTTCCGATGTTTGTCTGCTGCTGAGAGAATAGTAAGAAGCTGGGTTGCAGTAAGCCTAGTGATGTGGACTGTCCAGCCTCACGGACCTCCTGTCAGCCCAGGTGACTGCGCAAGTTGACAGTTCTCAGTTTCCAAGGCAAAGTAATTCTTTCCAGAGGTTCTCATTCAGGTTTTTGTCTTGTCCCTTATGTCAAAGTTTGTCACCATTTTCAGGGTGACAATGAGAGTAGAGGATGACTTTGCCACGTCCCATCCTTGACACTGCAAAATGAAGACTGAGTCATGGCATAAATGCAATTCTGAGTCTCAGACCAGCTCTCTTCCAAGCCCTAGCAACACACGTAGTTCAAAGATGTGCCTTGTGTGCCTGGTGTGCGGAGTGGTGATTCAGGTCGGAAAGCGAGTCCTTGCAGTGCTCTCAAGCACCATTCCTCATTCCACACGTATGGAATGTGCCTGACTGCTTTATTTATTATTATTATTATTATTGTATTTTAAAATCATTTTGTTGGGACATCTTACAAGTATAACATTCCATAGTTAAATCACATCAAACAGTGTTGTACAGTTGCTACCACAATCCGTTTCAAAACATTTACTTTTTCTTGAACTCCTTGATATCTGCTCCCCATTTATTCCCTCCTTTGCCCACCATACCCCGCCCCAGGAAACCTTACTTTATTTTTTTCCATATCTTGCACATCCAATATATCCACTCACATACAATTCTGTTGTTCGATCCCATTGAGTGGGGTTATTCAGTCATCAGTGCTCTCAGCTCCCTGTTATCTCCTCCCCCCTTCCCGTACCCTCAGGGAACCGTTACTCCATTTATTGTTTCTGAAGGGTTATCTATCTTAGCTTTCATGTATCAAATGATATTAAATATACGATGAACCTACATCAAATCTGATATGATTAAAGAGGCAAAACAAATAAAAACCATAATCATAAGGGGAGGGAATATTAAGGAACTAGAGGATAATTATGTAGTTCATCAGCGCTATACCACACCCTGGATTTATCATCCCTTCCTGTGTCCCTTCTGAGCGTGACTGTCCAATTACCAGAGGGGCTGTGATTTCTGGGTCTCTACTACATCCATGCCCCTTCACATCAATTTGGTTGCTTATCTTTTGAACTTCTGATACCATTTCTCCTCAACACCTCATGATCACACAGGCTGGTGTGCTTCCTTGTGGGCTTGTTTCTTACCTGCTAGTTGGGCACTTATTTAACTGCAAAGCATCTAAGACCCCATATGCTATTAATAACCAGGCACCATCAGCTTTTTTCAACCACATTTGCTTATGCACCCATTTTGGCTTCAGCAATCATCTGACCAGTTTATCGAGCAACACACAGACTTACTGCCATCAAGTTGATGCCAACTCATAATGACCCTATAGGACATGGGAGACCTGCCCCTGTGGGTTTCTGAGACTGTAACTCTTGATGGTGGTTTCAAACTGCTGACATTTCAGATCACAGTCCAATGCATAAACACCATGCCACCAGAGCTCCTACATATCCTGAATCCCAGCATTATTTGTGTGAGGAGGAGGAGGCCAATTTGAAGTCTTTAGCTAATAAACAGGCCATGAGGTGTGTCTGGCCACCTTCATACACAGTGAGGCTCATTCCCAGGCATCACACTGCCCAGAGGCATGTGTCACCAGGTCACCCCACTTCTTCCATCTCCCCACCTCCTCTATGATCCTGGCATCACCAGGGAATAAACTTGAAGTGAAGTACAAGGGGGCCTTACATTCATGGACAATTCCATTATCTTTTTCTTCCGTGTTCTGGAGGTTTTTTGAAGTCCCTTCACACGATATCACTGCCACTTTGTAGGAACTTGAAGGGTGTGATGGGCTGCAGGAGCCTCCTGAGCAATCTGTTCTGGTGAAAGTGTGAAATGGTTCTAAATGAGTGTTTCCTAACGTGGGCAATGCTGCCCCCTGGGGGGCACTGGAATAATCCGTGGGAGCTGCCAAAGCAAATAACCTACACCCTATCCTGGATTAGGGATGGGCTATTGTATAAAAGTTAATTGCCAGAGGGTTGCTGGGTAACTATTTTTCTGAAAATTGGACAGCTGACCAAATAAGTTTGAGATCCTTTATTCTACATGGATACAACATAGCAGATCACCAGTGATGCGTGCTGTTGTACGCCAGTGCGGCAGGACTCCACCATCACTGCCTTTCCCTTGAAAAAGCACATGTAGAATCTGTGCTTTGTTGTCCCTTGGGAATAGGAAAGCTGTAAGAAACCTGTAATGTCCTCACTGAGCTAAGCTGAGACTTCCTCTTCTTCGCAGGCTTTTTCACATGCGTTACAGCTCCTACTCCAGTGAGCCTCGAAACGGAACTCATGATGGAGCAGGTGAAAGAACGTTACCAAGACGTCAAGAGCCAGCTGGAGACGAAGGTAGGTGTGAGGGGTGCCCGAGGGGGAGCCTGGGGCTTCCTTTTGTGCACAGAGAGCCGTGCTTAGTGCTGACCCTTCTCCAGGCAGCTGCCTTGGATTTCTCTGGTTGGTGAGCGGGGGCACTAAGAAGACAGTTTGAGGGAAATACAAGCAGAAATGACTGTCAGTGCCTGGCCCAAAGTCGCTGGGGGCTGGCATGCTGAGTGCAGCCCTGCCAACTGCTGTGTGGGAATTCACACCACCTACCTCATTCTTAGCATAACTTATCCTTGGCTTTGCCTCTCGTGGGATGCTGCATAGTTTCTCAGCCAGGATTACCCTGGCTGACAAGGTCTTCTCAGATGAAGTTAGCTCCTGCCTCTCCTTAGATGGTGACTAAGAGAATGTCCGCACACAGTTGCCATGTGCCGCGTTCTTTCTACTTTCAGGACTCAGAGAGCCAGCCACCCTGTTTCCACCGGGACCTCTGAGCTCCTGGGTGCAAGTTACTTACCTAAACGGAGCTTGCCAGCCAACGGCCAGACAATATCTTCTCCCACGGGAGGTTATCCAACTGGTCCAGACAAGGCTGTGCCTACATCTTGAGCACTGAGTCTTGGGGATGTCACCGCTGCCTTTTCATCCCTGACTTCTGCAGGCCTCAGCTCCTTGGCATGCCCGACAACCTTGCTGTTTCCATGTCATATTGTCAGGGGCTAATGTTTCTCTTTCCAGGTAAACTACAAGCAGGAAATTGAACTAATGAAGAAAAACTTTGAGAAGGAGAAAAGGGAAATGGAGCTTATGTTCAAAAGTGAAGTCAGCATGCTAGAGAGGCGCTCCATGCACAGTCTCAGGATGCCCTTTGCAGCCTGCAGGGGCAGCTGTGGGAGATAAGGAGTGGGGGCCCACATTGCCCCAAGGAGTTGGCCACCTTAGCTCAGTGGCCAGACGAGAAGCTACGCCTGAGACACCAGCACGGACTACCACAAATCAGGTCTGCTGCCCTGTTTTCTTCTGGGTCCTCCTTCAGTCTGAAGTTCTTCCCAAAAACCCACATTAGATATTTAATTCAGGAAATGACTCAACTGCAGTGCATGCTAAGTGGGTAGTTTTTCTCTGGCCACAGAGAGGAAGGTAGGAAAAAATAGGGCTTTGTATGAGTTGTTTTAACTTAAATTAGAAATATATATATTAAAACTTAAGTTATGAAGTAATTTAGTTTGTAGACTACTTTTAACACATTCATATTTATTTTCTGCCTCAGACTTCTCTGTAGCAAAGGAACAAAGTAGCAAAGCATCTTCCTTATTTAATGTCATGTTCTAATTTTCCAGTGCACGCGGTAGTATGTGGGCAAATGGAGAAAAAGGCTAAAAGCTCCTTTGCAATAGGGAGGCCAGTTATCTGCGAAGGTAGCTTTTCAAAGCTGTCCTAAGCGAAAGGAGCCCTGCTGGGGCTTTGGGTTAGCATCAGGCTGCTAACTACAAGATTGGTGATTCCAACCTCCCAACTGCTTTGTGAGAGAAAAACAGACTTGCTCCTCCAAGAAGAGGGACCATCTGAGAGCCTCGGCAGCAGTTTGCTCCATCCTGCAGAGCATAGGAGTTAGAATCGGTTTCATGGCAGCGAGTTGCTGTGTCATCACAAAGAAAAGCAATGAAAGATTTCTTTGGAAAACTGAGCGTATCAAGTAGGTTTCACTTAGTGGAATGATAACTGGTTGCTGCCAGCCCATGCCTATTTATCATGACCTCACTCTCCCACAGAGAATCTTGGCCCTCGCCAACTTGGACACCAAGCGGGCTAGAGCCCTGCTGACCAGACCTGCAAAGCCTCCTTGGGAAGCATTCTTAGCTGGGAACATGGCTCGGGTTAGAAGTGGCACTACGATGACCACAGTGGATCAAGCCATCTCCCGTGTCCTGTGACCTGGGGAGGTTGATGATCCCAGAGCCAGTCTGCCTTTCTGTCATGGTGCAAGGAAATTGAGGCAGCTTAAGTATGGGCGGTAAAGAAAATCCTGGACTACTGAATTGTACCCTCTTCTGTACCCTGCCTTTCTGTTCCCCAAAAGATGACCACACAGTGGCCTCAGACCTGGGCGTTGCAATAACACATACTGCCCGCTAGGATGATCCAGAGCTTCCTCCTGAGAATTTTGCTTCATAGTATCTGAACCTGTGAACTGTCTGGTAAAGGGCGGGCTACTGTCCAGAACACCTTATAGACCATTGCCACTATTCCCAAGCCCTTTCAGGCTCTAAGAAGCAGCAAAGGGACATGTCTGGTCCCAGGAGTTTCCTTAACTGGCTGGAAGGCTGCTCCCACCCCCATTCCCACCCCATGTCATGATTGTGAGTCGAGCCATATTGCATGACTCTGATGAGCTGAGTTACTCTTGTTCTCCCAGGCTGACTGCTCTCAGCTGGGCCTCACTCCACCTCAGTGTTATTTTCCTGGGGCTTCTAAAGGCCTCTTTCCTGGATGTTTAAAATACTTTTTAGAGTAATTTCGACTAAAGGTACTTTTTTTTTTTTCACTAAACTTTAGGCCAGTACTGCCCAATACAGCTTTCTGTAGTGATAGACATATCTTGTGTTTGCCTGCCCATTACAGGAGCCACTGGCCACATGGGGTCACTGAAAGTGACTGATGTGACCAAGAATCTGAGCTTTGATTTTATTCCATTTTAATCCGTCTAAATGTAAATTTAGTCCCATTTGACAAGTCGTGTCTGCTGCATTATCAACTAGATCCTGTGCATGCACTCTCTGAGCACAGCTGGCACGAGTAGCGAGGAGTTGTGCACTTAGAACGTGCGCTTGGGCAGGCCTTTCTAACCCTGTGATACATGTGACATTCGTGTTTCTGAGCCAGGTCCATGTGAAAGTTTCTGTAGAAATGGGGCAAAGGCTGAACTGAGCCAGAAACTCCTGTGGATGGAAGCAGCGCACTTGTTACAGCAATGGGACTGTAAAAAGAAAAAGATGCTTCAGAGGCAACTGCAGCTAGTGACAGACATGGGAGCCCAGCTGGACTTGGACAAGGGATAGAGAAGAGAGGCAGAAGGAGATGCTAGCCCAGTGCAAGAAGCAGCAACGCAAGTTGGGTGGGGGGTGGAGGGTGGAGGGTGGCAGGGAGGGCTGATGAGTAAAGAGCAAGCTAAAATTTGCAAAGTGTTTGCACTTGAAAAGTTAGAAACCACATATAGGAAGCAATTAAAAGGGCTTTCCCTGGAGGCAGAGGGGCTGAAAGCCTTCTTGAAGGAGGGAAAGGCAACTGCCTCCAGGCCTGCTGAGGTCCACAGAAGTCAGAAAGGAGACGGGACCAGCAGGGTCAGAACGTGGAGAGGCTGAGTTCCTGCGTATGCCAGGGAGGCATCTCACTGCAGATCCTGTCCAGAGCCCGGTCCCGAGAGCAGCCCCACAGCCCAGAGGACCCTCTGCATAGCTCACTATCAGGGCCATCCCATCTTGGTGAATGATATAGAGGTGGCTCCTGCTCCTTTAGAGACATGGGTGATCTATGCTATCCCCTAGAGGGGCAAGGCCCATGTTCCTGGAGAAACCCGTACCTTTGGCTAGCAGCCTTGCTGGTCAGAAGCAAAGATCATCTGAGCAGCAGGAGTCCAAAGCCACAGAGCAGCCCTTACTGGACATGGCTGGACACAAGCTGCCCCTCTAGGAGCCTCTGTGTCTTGGAAGGTGAGCATGGGGTAGGGACCACTAGGACAGGACAGCAGAAATTAGAAGATGCTGTACCGATAACAGAAGGTAGAAACTGTGCTGGAGAGAGAAAAGAATGACATGAAAACCAGGCTCCTACAGCTGGAAGATAAGCTTCTGGCTAGGGAGAAAGAAGCAGACTCGAGAGAGAATAACAGGTTTGCCCTCTATCCATTCTTAAACAAGTGGAACTGAGTCATCTCAGTCCCTGATGACTTGATTGCATAACCCCCTTTCCTCCTAGCAGGCTGGTAGACTCGGCACCAGGAGAATACCACGTAGCCCAGGTGTGCCCAAGCTTACAAGCCCAGTCTGGCCTGTACTCGGGCCGTGGTGTTGCTAGGTGCTGTGTGAATGCGAAAAGAGAAATTTTCCATACAGAAACCCCCAGAACTTCACCAAGAGGACTGCTGTGGCTTAGACTCAGGTTTTCACTATCTCTGTCGGCAGGAAATCTGTGCTTGTCTCACGGGGCCCACGAAAGACTGCCCTGAACCCCATTTCATTCCTTTGGGGTCTCTGAAGGTCTCTGCCTGCCAGCTCCAAGCACCTTCCTTTAGTCCCACTGTGTGTATTTATTGAAAGTGTCCTTGGCGCAGATCTACTGCTTCGTGAATTCTGTGAGAGCCCCAAGAACTGACTGGGACACTCGGATGTTGGCCGCAGAAGCCAATGCCTTCTAGAGAAAGCTGAGCTGAGAGGGAGTTCTTAATTCCACCAGCTGGGCAGGCTGCTTGAAAGGCCACAGGTGGAACTGGCCTTCTCGCTTGAGGACTTTGGCTGGCAAATGCTCTATCTCAAAAGCCTGGGATATAGGAAGGCCTTTCCCAATATTTTCCATAGATGGACCCATGTCCCTGAGTGGCTTAAAACAACACAGATTTAATATCTTACAGTTCTAGACGCTACAGGTCAGAAATAGGTTAAAATTTAGCTAATTTCTTGACAGCTTAGTTGCATGTTAGCTAGAACTGAGAGCTAAATTGTACTCTAATCGAGGTGTCATCAGGGTTGTGCCCCTTCCAAGGGGTTCTAAGGAGAACCCATGTACTTACTTTTTCCACCTTCTAGAAGCCACTCACATTTCTTGACTCGTGGCCTCTTCCACTTTTCAAAGCGTCCAATGGCTGGCTGAATCTAAGGCTGTGCCTCTTCTGCCTCTTTCATTTAAAAGGACCCTAGTCTGTACAATAGGCCCACTAGAATAGTCCAGAATAATCTCATTATCTCACAGTCAGCTGATCAGCAGACTTAATTTCATCTTCAACTGTAATTCCCCTTAGCCATGTAACATAATATTCACAATCGGGAATTAGAACATGAATAATGTTTTACCAACTGCCATCGAGTTAATTCTGACTCATATCCACCCCAAAGGGCAGAGTAAAACTGATCCCTAGGGTTTGTGAGGCTATAAATCTTGATAGAAGCAGAAAGCCCCATCGTTCTCCTTTAGAGCAGTGAGTGGGTGGGTCTTTTAGCTGCTGGCTTTCCAGTTAGCAACCTAGAGTGAAATTCAGATGAATACAATACCAACTGCACCACCATGGCTTCCCAGAACAGTCTTTAGGAGGTCATTAATCTGCCAACCACAGTAGTGATCTGGATGTTTTTTATCTCTGATACATTCATGATCACATATCTTTGGTGTATTTAGGTGTGTATTTTTAAAAATATTCTAATGTTATATGCAATAAAAAAGTGTACTGCTATGATTTTATAAGAAATTGATCAGATCGTTTTACCAGCACCCAAAACAAGAAATAGAACCCTCCTGGATTCCCCACACATAGCCAGTATCCTGACTTCTAACTCCTTAATTTTGCCTGTTTTTGCACTTTATATAAAAGAAGCATACCATCCGTCCTTTATTACCATATGTTGCTTGTGAGATTCTTCCATATTGTTGCTTAGAGCTATAGTTATTTCATTTGCACTTTATTTTTCATTCTCTTGCCTGCATTTTTCTACTGCTATGAAAGTTCTGGGTCAATGCAATATGTTTGTATGGAATGGAATTTTTTAGATTTTAAGATATAATGATGTTTACCTTTTTATTGACATAAGAAACAATGTGTCTTGTGCAAAACTCAACTACAACTCTTTTTTTAATGAAGTTTTTATTGTGAATTAAGGTTTACAGAGCAGATCATACTTTAACACTCTGCAATTCATACATATTTTGATGCCATTCATTCATTCCGGTCCCCTTAATATGCCCTCCCTTAGTCCACGACTTCCCTGTTTTCTGTGTCCTTTTCTCCTCCCTTCCTAGCCTTCTGTCTTTGGGTGAATGCTCCCCATCTCATTTTAACGGTTGACTTTTCTAACACAGTAGTGAGTTGAAGTCCAGACCCAAGGGAGCACGGTCTTAGGGGCCCTACCAGACGCTGTCTGACCAGTAAGCCTGGTTTCTTTTAGGATTTTGATTGACAGGTTCTTCTTCTCTTTCCAGGACTCTCTAGTGTGATTTTATGCAGAGCTGGTGGTGGTGGCGCCAGGTATCACCCCGTTCTTCTGGGCCCAGGATTGTGGAGACCGGTGTTCTCACTGTCCCTTCAACTAAGTGTTTTCCCTGTGTCTGTTTAACTGCCACCCCGCTGCTCTGCCCTGGACAGGGAGAGATCAGTCCTTGCACCCTAGACGGCTGCTCAGAGACCTTTAAGACCGCTGCTACTTACCAGATTAGAATGTAGAGCACTGTCTTTGTGAACTATGATATGCTAATGGATCATTTTGTCCCCTGCAGCTATTGTGATACCACTCCCCCAAAGCCCAGTATCTTATTCCTTCAGAGTATCTGCTTATATTTAAGAAGTTGTCATAATTTTGTCCTCTGTTCACCCCACCACATTCATGGATATATTTGCAGTAAAAGTAAATATACAAATACTCTCTTTTAAACACACACACACACACACACACACACACACACACACATATATATATGTTTGTAAAAGTCTCCTATCTGTTCAGCCTGTGTGTATGTCCAAGTACTCACTTGTAGATTCCCCAATCCCCCACTGTTGTAGGACTTTGAATCTAACAGTGTTTGCGTCTGTAGTTTCTCACTCTTGCAAACTACCGGTGTACTCGCCTGCCTGCCTCCATCGTTTCTCCTGTGTGTTGCATTCCCCTCCGCCCAGGCTATCACTTGCCTGTGTTCTAGCCGCACCTCCCCTCCCCCTCCTTTCCATCCTCTGCAACCATCAAAGAATGTTTTTATTTCCATAAGAAAACTTACTGTTGATTTTTATAGTGGTGGTCTCATACGATATCTGTCCTTTTTGTTTTTGACTAATTCCACTCGGCGTACTGTCCTCCGTGTCCATCCCTCTGTGAGGGCTTTGCAGGTGCATCGTTATTCTTCGACGTTGCATAGCATTTCATTGTGTGTTTATTGCACCCAAGTTTGTTCATCCATTCTTCCACTGCAGGGCATTTAGATTGTTCCTGTTTTTTGCTATTGTGAATAATGCTATGATGAACATGGGTCTGTATCTATTTATTTGTGTCATAGTTTTTATTTCTCGAAGACACATACCAAGTAGAGGGATTGATGTGTCATGGTATTTCTCTTCCCAACTTTCTCAGGGTGCACCATACTGCCTGCCACAGTGGCTGCACCATTTCCCAGTTCCTCCGGCAGTGTATGAAAGTGCCAGTCTTTCCACACCCTCACCATCATTTGTTGTTATCTGTTGTTGTTTTTTTAACCTTCCAGTTAATTTTGGGGGGTGAGGTCGTATCTCATTTTGATGTGTATTTCTCTAATGGCTAATGATTAAGAGCATTTCTTCATATATTTTTGCCCCCCCTGAATGTCTTCTTTGGTGAAGGATCTGTTCACATCCTTTGACCATTTTTTAAATTAGATTGCCTATCTCTTTGTGTTGAGATACTCAATTTTCTGTAAATTTTAGAGATGAGTCTCTTGTCCAGTATGTCATTGTCCAATATGAAATTCCAGAGCCTTTGGCTTCTCTTTTGACTCTTGGTGGAATCTATTGACACACACAATTGTCTATGTTTTCGGAGCCCCTAGTCATCCATTGTCTTCTGCTCTGAGTGTGTTCTCCATTACTTCTGTGAGGGCAGTTACATACTTGGCTTCACATAGTCTCTTAATTGTTCAGCAGATAGGATGAGCAATCTTCAGTGTATCTGCGCTCCAAGCAGCCAAAAGTAGATTTCCACCTCCACCTAACACAGTGTACACACCTAGAATCAGTCTGTTTCCCATACTAGAGCCAGAGTGACCATTTCAAATTTCATGTCCCATTTATTTGACAGCCCTACTCTAAACCCTTTGCTGCTTTTAAAGTTCCCATGACTTCTTTTTCTCTATTTTTCCCTTAGTGCCCCATGAGATCAAATGAAGTCAGATGAGACATATTTGTGCTTGATACTAGAACATAATGCATAAGATAAGCATGGCAAGGTTATATAGTACCTTGATTACTTAGATTGGGAAAATTAGAATCTAACAAGATGCCAGACAAAGACGTAGTTGGGGGGATAAATATCGACATGTGTTCAGGACAGAAAGTATGGGTTCAAAGCTCATTAGGGATTTTTTTGTTGGTAAAAATACTTGCCTGTCATAAATCACTTGTGTTGTCTTGGCAGAGATTATTTAAGAATTGTTTGTCAGGAAATAATGTGGCCCAGGGTAGCCTTGGTCATGGAGTAGATAGTGACACCTGCCTTTCTCTGCTGAGGTATTCACTGTGCATCAGGCCGCTCCATAAATCAATATGTGTTTCTTCCTCAGTTTTTCCTTCCAGTGATGACCTTGGAGTATAGCAGGTGACAGTCTCACTAAAGAGGAAAATGTGTGCATATATTTTAAGCTCTGGTCATTCTTGTTTCTTAGATCCCTGCCGGGATTCACTAGCAGGGAATAGCTTTTGGAATGCCCCAAGGTCTCACATTCAGTATTACGCATTGATACCAACCATGGGCACATGGTTCCCAACTTACTTCTGATTGTCAATTGTGCTTGCAGAGCCGAGCTACAGAGGCTTTCTGAAGAAAACACATCGTTGACAAATGAATTGGGAAGGATTCAGCAAGAACTTAAAGTTGCAGAAAGAACAAATGATGTACAGAGGTAAAGGCTTGTCCAGGTTCAACTTAGGACCTTTGAGCTTGTGACTCAGTTTTCACATAGCAGAATGAGTGGTTTCCTCTCTGTAAAGTGAGTGTAGAAGTTACTGAGATAGAAAGTGGGGCGTATTCTCAAATCAACCTCACTTTCCAGAAAGCCAAGAGTGGATGAACCTAATTGGTCTCTGACCATGACATGACACATATGTAAAGGGCCCTGGCCTACCTCCACATGCAGGCAGCCCCTCTCATACCTGAATGCCTGGTCTCAGACGTAAAAGGTAGAACACGTATGTATGTGGCAGCATTGACCACCCCACAGTGAGCAGCTGCTACACCCATCCTTCTTACCTCTGCCATCGTGGCATACCACCTTATTCCCTGTATGAAAGTACTCCGCATCACACCTGATGGTGAGGACAGGTGGACATAGTTTAGTACAGTGAAATGATCCTAGGGCCTTCCTAGACAAATACAATATCTATGTTCATGACTCAGTAATAATTTCAGGTGGACTTTTCACCACGGTTTATATTTGTATGTAGATATCGGCATTAGGGGTAGGTCTGGGCCCTAGGACACTGAGGCAGGAACAAGGGACAGGGAGTGGAGTGCTAACACTGGTCAGTGAGTTTTCACTGCTGTAGCCATATCCAAGGGCAGTCTGCCTTTTGATTTTTCTTCCAAATAAGAAGTTCAAGATAAAGTCAACTCTGACCTGCTGCGAGCATGGAGCATAGTTGATGGAGTAGCCATGACGGTCAGAATATGGATGGCAGGGGAAGGTACCAGCGGGGATTTGCATCATTACAGTTCTGAAATCCAGGAGGTCTTCCCTTGAAACCATTTTCTCCTAAGTTTACTACCAGACTCCATTCCCAGCAGATCGCAGTGAGGGTAAGATGGTTTGTGTTTGTGTTGCTGGGTGGCTAGTTCCATACTTTGCTAAATCCGTAGTAATTTGCTTGACTAAGGATTGCCACGGAGAATGCTCCTTTTGTACAATCTGGCAAAATCTTGCAAGCGAAAACTAAACCCACTCTCATTGAGTCTGTAGAGGGTTTCTAAGACTGAATCGTTAAGGGGTGTGGGAGGCTATACCATTGACCTTGGCAGTTACCAGCACAAACCAAGGTGACACCTGGCTTTGGTTTCACCCTCCCTGCTGAAAATTTTCATTTCCGCCTCAAAAAGAGTCACCTGACGAATCCCATCTGACCCTAGACCAAGGATGGGACCAGCCTTGTTCGCATGTAAAATGCATTGGAAAGGGGATTATTGGAGATGCAGTTAGTTTAAAATTTGGCACCTTGTCATTTGATCTCTCTTAAGTTCCATTTTTAATTTGTTCCAGTTTTTAATACTTTCTGCTTTCTTTTCTAAATGTTCTTGTCTGTTTTACTTTGTTATTGTTAGTTGTTTCTGTTGTTTTTAAAGTATGTTTTCCTATAGATGAAGTCCAGAATAGGTGCATCTATACAGACCCTAACTGGATTACTGGTTCTTTGGGAGTTTCACACAGTTGGTTAGAAGGAAATGGAAAGCTAATAACGACGAGTACAAGAATGAAGAAAATGTTCCAAAACTGATTGTGGTGATGATTATACAATCTTGATATGATTGAACTATTGAATTGTATATATGTGAATTATGTATCAATAGAACTTTTTTAAAAATTAAAGAATCGCCTGAGAACTTTGCTAAAATATTGATTGTGATTCAGTATATTTAGGTCAAAAATTCAAATTATCAACAGGGGTTGGAACTGGAATGAATCGGTTTGAAGTCCTAAGGGTAAACTTTCCTAAATTCTTCTGGCTTTAGGAGCTTGGGATCAAGATTGAACCACCACCACTATTATCAATCATAGCAGTAGCAGTAGTGTAGAGGGATCTGGGCCGTAGAATATGAGGGGAGGTAGGGGTGGGCCTTTTTGTCCAAGCCATGGTGGACTGTTACTAGAAGAAGAAAACACATTAATTGGCAATGATATTGTTAATTTTGCTTTTTCAACAGGAAAGAAATTGATATTTTAAAGAAAGAGAAATATCAGGCCTGCCTTGAAATGGAAATGATCAACAGTCAGGTTTAGTATTACCACCTGATGTGAAGCTAATGAACTTTTCTTTCTCTCTTTCTTTCTTTCTTTAAAAACTATTTTCGAATATTATAGAGGACTTTGTTCCTCAACGATTTCAGAATGCAGTAACTACCTCCCTTGTCAAAAATCAGAAAGTTCGTGTGGATACATTACTGCCGTCAGGGACACCCCATTTTGGTGCTGCCAGCCATCCTGATAATTCTTAGAATCACATGTGGCATTTATATCATGTCTTCTTGTCTCTTTCTCTCGGTCTATTCTTTATTTTGGAGACCATGGCACTTTTGAATATTACATGCAATTGTTTTGTTCCGTGTCTTGAAGTTTGGGTTTGTCTAGTCATTGATAATAATTAGATTGAGATGAGGCTTCTTTGGCAGAAGTACAAGAGTAAGAGTTGTGCAGTCATCAGCACCATCAATGTCAGAACTCTTCCTTCTTCCACTCATTGTTAGCTTCCCACTTCCCGCAACCTTCCTGCCATGCCCCTAGCCAACTATCACTCCAGTTACTGTCTCTAGAGATTTACATAGCCTGGATTTCATACACAGAAAATCACACAAAGCACAAACAATGACAAAGCAAAACAGAGAAAAACCTCAACCAAAAGAAAATATAAAATGTTAGAAACTGCCACCAGTTAGAACCTCCTTGGGAATTCAGCCAGTCTCAGCCAGAATCTTAACAGTGAGACACACTTTCACATAAACTAACAAGTACTAGCAGACCCCTTAAAATCCCCTTTTTTAATTTATCAGAAAACCACTATAACCAGAACACCACTTATGATTATTTCTGTCACCTAAATCCTACTCATGTATTCCTATCTCCTATTCCTTCTACCCAGTCAGCTCTATCATTTCTTCCTCATCTCAACAGAATACAATTTCCAGCCCCTATCTGAACTTTCTCCACTAACCCAAAGAGCAAGTCCTGCCCCTCCCTCCTCCACCTACTCACACACAATCCAGAACCTTACATACCATCTACAGTTGGATCACTATGCCATGCAAACAACAGTCAGCAGTAGTAACCACAAAAAATCAAGATAAACAAAAGTCAACAACTGAAGATTACGCAACTTCATTGGAATACACAGAAAGTGAAGACCTTAAATTACCAGAAAGAGAATACAGGTGAATGATGTTTGTGACCATACAAGAGATTTGGGGATCAATTCTGAAAAAAGGAAGAAAGTGTGATACTAAAAACCTCACACCCCAAAGAAACCGAGAAACAAAACAATGAGATAACAGAATTAAAAAACATTGTATGAGAACTGAGCAATACCGGTGTTCATCGCAGCACAGTTTACAATTGCAAGGAGTTGGAAACAACCCAAATTTCCATCAACAGATGAATGGATTAAAAACCTATGGTACAGATGTGCTTTACATAATTGATGTATGTATGGATTGTGCTAAGAGTTGTATGAGCCTCTAATAAAATGATTTAAATAAAAACTATGGTACATACATACACTGGAGTACTACACATCACTGAAAAGCAGTGATGAATGCATGAAGCACCTTGCCACATGGGAAAAACTGGAGAAAATGATGCTAAACAAAGTAAGCCAAGCACAAAACACAAATACAACATGAGTCCGCTGAGGTAAACTTAAAAAAAATGCAAAAGGGACATAAGGAAAAAGCTACTGTATACAAACATTCCTGGGGTGAGGTCCAGGTAGTATGGCAGGGGCCAGACCAAATCCAGGGATACATATGTTAGACAATTAAAAAGGTGTGGGGGGGGGGAAGAAAATGAAATAAATGGGTAGCTGGGGAACAGGGAACTAACCCATCCAAAGGGAGGGTCTTGTTCATATCGTCGCCGGGAAAGAAGGACCAGACTTCTACCCCATGCTCCAAGATGTGAATGCAACATACTGGCATGAAGCAAGGAACCAGTAGAGAGGTCTGAGGGGTTGGCCCCAATCCCAACTACATGGACAGCAGCCCTTGCCCCCAGAAGAAAGTACTTCAGAGGATAGCATTGAAGCTACAGCTCCGAGAGAGGGACATGTCTGATCAGAGCAAATCGAAGCAAATGAAGGGGGAGGAAGAGAGACTGGAGCACATCCTGGCCCACCAAGCCTTAAGGACAATATCCCCACTAAGAACAGCCAATGCACAGAGAGGACCATATGGCTGGTCCCACTATGAGACAGGACATCCCCCACTGACCCATAGCCCTATAGGGGACAACACTGGAGACACAGTGTGGGAATTAGACCGATCTGACCCCACCACACTGAGGCAAAACATGAAGGGCATGCAACAGAACAGCAAGGGAAGCAGAGCAAGGAAGTCCCGAGGCATTATCAAAAATAGACTTTGGGTTCAGAGCATGGCACCCCATCAGGCTCAATCAGCAAACACTCGCAAATGTCAACAAACAGACCTTGAACTATTGACAGGCTTTTCTTTTTTTGTCATTTGTTTTTTGGTGGTGTTGTCTTGTTTTCTTTTGTTGCTTTGTTTTGTTCTGTCTTGTTTTTGTGTATATTATTATCTCTGCAGGTCTATCTAGATAAAATAGGTGGGATAAACAATCTGGAGGAGAAAACAATGGGACTGACAGTTCCAGGGGGACATGAGAGAGGGGAAGGTTGGGGAAAAGAAGTGGTTAACAAACCAAGGGACAAGAGAACAACAAGTGATCCAAAATCAGTGGTGAGGAGCGTGTAAGAGGCCTGGTAGGGCTTGATCATGGGTAATGTAACCGAGAGGAATTACTGAAACCCTAATGAAGGCTGAACATGAACAAGAGCAAAGTAAAAGGAAATAGAGGAAAGAACTGCAAGGCACATAGCATTTATAGAGCTCTAAATATAGGCATGTACATATGTAAATATATTTATATATGATGATGGAGAAATAGAACTATGCATATATTTATAGGTTTAGTATTAAAGTAGCAGATGGACATTTGGCCCCTACTCAAGTACTCTCTCAATGTAAGAACACTTGTTCTATTAAACTGGCATTCCATGATGCTCACCTTCCAGACACAATCACTGAAGGCAAATGTGGTGAAGAAAGTCAATGGTGTCGGCTATCAAAAGATATAGCATCTAGAGTCTTAAAGGTTTGAAGGTAAACAAGTGGCCTTCTAGGCCAACCAAAGCCCACATGGAAGAAGCACACCAGCCTGTGTGATCATGAAGTGTCAAAGGGATCAGGTATCAGGCATCAAAGAACAAAAAATAATATCATTGTGAATGAGGGGAGTGCAGATTGGGGACCCAAAGCCCATCTGTAGGCAACTGGACACCCCCTTACAGAAGGGTCACGGGGAGGAGATGGGCCAGTCAGGGTGCAGTGTAGCAATGATGAACATACAACTTTCCTCTATTTCTTAAATGTTTCCTCCCCACCACTATCATGATCCCAATTCTATCTTACAAATCTGGCTAGACCGGAGGATGTACACTGGTACAGAGAGGAACTGAAAACACAGGGAATCCAGGATAGATGAACCCTTCAGGACCAGTGGTGGGAGTGGCAATACTGGGAGTGTGGATGGAAGGTGGGGGTAGAAAGAGAGAACCAATTACAATGATCTACATATAACCCCCTCCCTGGGGGATGTACAACTGAAAAGTGGGTGAAGAGAGACGTTGAACAGTGTAAGACATGACTAATAATAATTTATAAATTATTAAGTGTTCATGAGAAAGGGGGGCAGGGAGGGAGGGTAAAAAATGAGCTCATACCAAGGACTCAAGTAGAAAGCAATGTTTTGAGAATGATGAGGGCAACAAATGTACAAATGTGCTGACACAATGGATGTATGAATGGATTGTGATAAAAGTAGTATGAGCCCCCAATAAAATAATTACCCCCAAAAAAGAACTGAACAATAGAATGGAAGAAAATGAAAATTGAATCTATGAACTTGAAGACAACCATGCAGACTTCAGCAAATGAGAGAAACAAACAAAAGAGTAAAATAATCTGAAGTAAACCTGAGGATGATGTGAGAAACCATGAACAGAAGTAATGAATGTCTTGTTTGGAATACTGGAACAGGAAGAAACAAACAAATCTACATATAAATTAGTAAGAGAATTTGTGGAGGAAATTTTCCCCAGTACTATAAAGGAGGAGATAATAACCATTCAGGAGACAGAGAGAACTCCAAGGAGGTTAGACCCGGGGGGTGGGGGTAGGGGACATGTATAGGAGGGCATCAGGACATATGATAGTCAAAATATTCAACTTCAAGGAAAAGGAGAGAATCTTGAGAGCAGCTAGAGAGGGAAAAAGTCACCTTCAGAGGTAATCAGATTGGAATAAGCTCAGAGCTCTCAGCAGAAAATATGCAGGAAATAAGAAAATGGAGCAACATAGATCAAACTTTCAAAGTAAAAACCTGCCAACCAAAATCCTGTATCCAGCAAAGCGATATATCACATATAAAGAAGAAATAAAGGTATTCCCAAACAAGGAAATAGTTAGAGAATTCATAAAAACAAAACCAGCATTGCCGAAAACACTAACCATATCTCTATGGTCAGAAAATCAACAGCACAAAAACATTATGAGATCGCCACAGTCCGTGCTTCTTTCCAGAAGTCAACACACTAAAACAACACCCAAAACAGTAGATCTAGACGGGAAACAAGGACATGAATAGATTCCTCCCTCCCAAACACAGATAATACAATATGATAGTAACTCACCTGCATTTGGAATTAATACCAATGAAAATCAATGGGCTAAATACCCCAGTCAAAAGACAGAGTAGCAGACTGGATTAGGAAACAAGATCCATCAATCTGCTGCCTTCAAGAAACACACCTCAAACTCACAGACAAAAACAGACTGAGAGTCAAAAGATGGAGAAAAAATTACTAAACCAATGACAATGAAAGGAAGACCTCACACAAATAGAAAACTACAAGCCAATATCTCTCATGAACATAGATTCTCAACAAAATCCTGGCCAGTAGAATTCAACAACATATCAAAATAATAATAATACTTCATGCCCAAATGGGATTCATACCACCATATAAACAAAATATAGAAGAACCAGATGATCATATTGATGGATGTAGTAAAAGCATTTGACAATATCCAACACCCATTCCTAATAAAAACAATAATTAAATATAAGGAAATTCTTCAATATACTAAAGTCCATGTCTTAATATCCAACAGCCAGTATCATACTGGATGGAGAAAAGCTGAAATCATTGCAATTGAAAATGGGAACCAGACAAAGATGCCCATTATCCTCACTTTTATTCAGCATTGTGCTAGATCCTAGCCAGAATCAAAAGGCAACAAGAGATTAAGGGAGTGCAATTGGGCAAAGAGAAATTAAGCTCTAGTTATTTGCAGATGGTATGATTTTATAGAGAGAGAAAAACCCAAGGTCTCCACAAAACCCTGTTGGAAATAATTGGAGCTTGTTTCAAATAAGCACCCATCTAAGTGAGATGTCAGTAAACTCACCTGGAAGAAGCACACGATCATCGATGATCCAAGGATTATCAATTATATAAACCAGATCTGAAGAAGGGCGTGCTGTCAGAGCTGAAATTTGTGAAATTCTGGTGTTCACAAAGCTATGGCTGACAGTGGGAGCCCAAAATACATGTTCAGGTTCTCCACAGGGAATAAGCCTCCAGTGGCCCCCCTCTGACTATCACTGAGGGATAGGAATAACCTGGTTATCAGGCAGCTGGTATTGGAAAGACGATTATAGTAAATTAAAATGATAAATAGGGCTTGAATGGTTAAAATCTTGTTATTTGAGCTCCCTTTAGATACACTTTGACTTTTATCTAGTTTTTAATATTTTCTGGGTTTTGCTGTTGTTTTCTAGATTAGGTCTTATCTCTGCTGTATTTTGTTATTTTGGTACCTTTCTTGATTCTCTGTTATGTATCTTTCTGTGTTTGGGGGTTTATCAAACCCAGATTGGGTGAATCTGTAGAGGTAATAACTGGAGTAAGAGTTCTTGGGGTGTATTGATGGGGAGGAAAGAGGTAATGGGGAGCTGATATCACGTAGTATGAAAAGGAAGAAATTGATTATATGCAGTAATTGCACAACGCTGCTTGATCTGATAGAGCTATTGGTATGATGTCTGGATTATGCCCTAATAAAATGATCTGGGAAAAACATAAATTTTAAAAAATCAATTTTCATTTACATCAGGGCTATCACATTTTTAACAAAACTCAAGTGAATATTCCCAAATTAATTAAGTTTTCCCACAAGTTTACAGGAATGCTGCTGCTCCACATAACACAATACTTTTTAGCGTTTTAATGAAGGTCGGGAAGACCTCAAAGATGAATTCAAGGCAAGTCACCTCAGAAGGCTTTGGAGACTCTCTTTCTGGGTTTCAAAGGAATCCTCTTTATATTTTCTCAAGGATGATCACAGAGACTTCTCAGGAAGACATCTGAAGAGAATGGAAAGCTGCGCTGGGGAGGAGGAAGAAGGACAGGAAAATGTACCACGGCGTGTGTTCTGTTACGGCGCCATACCTGCTCCTCCTGGAGGGTAGCAAGGACTGTCTGACGAGCTCCTCATTGGGAACGACCCATCCACCTGACGCAGCCTTATCTGCCTTCCACACTGCTCTGTGTTCCCAAGCTCAGAGGACATTTAAAACGAACATGATTTGCATCCCTTGAACATGACAAAACTCCCATTTGACATGACATAAATTGAAGAGTGAGAATTCTTTGGGAAATGAATAGAAAGATGAAAACACTTCAGAAGCATATAGGCATAGATAAAGATATGACATGAAACAGTAGCTTCATATTTTGATAGTTTTGTTTAATTAAGGTTTCTTTTTTTAATCATTTTATTGGGGGCTCATACAACTTATCACATTCCATACATACATTCATTGTGTCAAGCACATTCATACATATGTTTCCATAATCATTTTTAACAAGTTTCTATTATAAAATGCTTTTATACTTACCCTTGTGTGTGCGTATTAAACCTACAAGATAAAAATGATATGATTCTGCTCATTGCTGAACCATAGGTATTCACACCAACGTGGGAATACCTTGGAACTGTGGCTGATCTCTCCCCTGAAAACTAATTGTTGTGAGAAAAAAAGAAAGGCAATCCAACAAAAATGTAATTTGATTCTTTTAAATTGTAATTTATTGAAAGATGCTCCTGACCAGTGGTTGACAGTAACTGAAATCTCTATGGTGAAAAACTGAGAAATTTTCTAGCAACTGTTGGAACACACGGCCATTTGTGTATACACCAAGAGGACATCTGTCAGACACTCTAATTTCCTGGCCCAGTGGTACTGAGAATATCAACAACTTACTGCCAGATAGATTTGGATATCAGGGACAGGTCAGAGGTCCTTTTGAAGAGATTCATATGCTTTAAGTTTCTTCCTCCCCCCCCCCCTTAACAAGATGTTTTACATAACTTAGATAAAAGTGGGAGGCCTTCAGAACAGTGGTTTGAATGTTCTTAATGGTCTAGATGTATTCTCACTTCTTCTCAGGAATAAAGCAGAGTTCTCAACTTCAGCATCATTGCTGTGTGAGACTGGATAAGTCTGTATAGGGGCTGTCCTATACACTGTAGGATATTTAGTAGCATTTCTACATGTCAGTAGCCACCCCTACCTACCCCAATTATGACCATGAAAAATGCCTCCAGATGTTGCCACGTCCCACAGTGAGACAAAATTACCCCTCATTAACCACTGAAAGGATCTGCTGGGGCTTCTTTTTTGTTTTCAATCATTGTTTTACCCTTTTTTGCTCTAGAGTCAGAAATACAAGGATCAGTTATCTCAGCTCAACCATAGGATCCTTCACCTGGGTGAGGAGGCCTTTGTCCACAAGGCTCAAAATGAGAAAAATCAAGTACCCGTTCAGTTGCTGACACTGAAGATGGATCGGGCTGGTCACCAGGTGAAAGAGCAGGTGAGTGGGCAGTGCAGAGTGGGAATATGAGAGCAACAACTTAAAGATATGGAGACATACACTGCCCCACACATAGCCAGGAAGCCTGGGGGAAAAGAACATGGAATATCATAGTTTTTTATAAATCTGCTTTATTTAGAAGAGTAGCATAAAGGAATTAAATCTTAAAAAGAGAGTGAATTCCTACAACCTTTCTGAAAAGACAAGTTGAAAATATAGATAGCAAGAGCCTCAAGAATCTCATTATAAGAAGTGAAACTTCACTGTTTGCAAATAATATGATTTTATATATTGAGAATCCTAAAGGGTCCACAAGAGACTAGCTGGAAGTCATAGAGGAGTTTAGTAGAGTAGCAGTATACAAGAGTAACAATTGACTTCTTCTATACCAGGGATGGGGGTACAGAAAAAGATACCAAGGAATCAGTATCCTTTGCAAAAGCTGAAATACCTGGGAATAAACTTAACCAAAAACCAAGACTTGTACGAAGAAAACTATAGAACATTACTATAAGAAGCCAACCGGGATCTACACAAATGGAAGCATATTCCGTGTTTGTGGATCAGAAGACTCAGTATTGTGAGAATGTTGATACTATCTAAAACAATCTACAAATAAAATGCATTGCCGATCCAAATTCTAACATCATTCTTCAAAGAAATGGAAACACTGATTATTAACTCCATATAAAAAGGGAAGAAACCCAGGATAAGCAAAGAACTCCCCAAGAAAAAGAACAAAGCAGGTGATCTCACATTACTTGACCCCAAAACCTACTTATACAGCCACAGTTGTCAAAACAGTCTGATACTGGTATACTGATACATGCTCCCTGTCACTAGCCACCCAGGAAATGCGAATCAAAATGACCATAAGATCCCACCTAATGCCCATAACTAGCCCAATTAAAAAAAACAGAATGTGAAAGGGAGGATAGGGCGGAGGTAGGGGGAGGAATGAGGAGCTGATGCCAAGGGCTCAAGTAGAAAGAAAATATTTTGAAAATGATGATGGCAACAAATGAACAAATGTGCTTGACACAATGGAAGGATTACAATAAGTTGTACAAGTCCCCAATAAAATGATTTTTCAAAAGAAACAGAACAACAAATGTTGGAGAGTGTGTGGTGAGATAGGAACTCTTATCCCCTGCTGGTGGACTGGTAAATATGTACAGGCACTCTGGAAGGCAGTATGGCGATACCTAAAACAGATGGCAACTGAACTACCATATGATCCAGCAATACCATTGCTGGTATGTACCCCAAAGAAATAAGAAGCAGATCACGGACAGATGTTTCCCTCCCCTATGGTCATCACAGCAGAGTTCATAGTAGCAAAAAGCTGGTGGGTGGGCAGGAAGAAGCTGGAAACAGCCTACATTACCATCAGTACAAGAGTGGATAAAAACTCTGGTACATACATACAATGGAATACATCCCTAAAAACAACAATGAAACACCTCAAGTTGTAGAGGCATCTGGAAGATATTATGCTGAGTGAAGCTAGTCAAGCACAGAAGGATAAACACTGTGTGAGTCCACGATAATAGGAACATGCAGCAGAACGGGCACAAGTTCAAGTGTGCAGGCCATCCAGTCGTCTGGCTGGGGACCAGGCAGGCCGCTAAAGAGCCACACATCATCTGCTCAAAGTAAGTATCATGTAGGTCACTTGGCCGAAGGTCACCTCATGAGAGCTGGAATCAGATGGATGGGGTGGGGTTGATGCTGGTCCCTGAGAGGTAGCCATGTGGATTTGGGGTGAGGTCTCCCAGAGAGGGAATCAGCCCTGTCAGAGGAATGGGGCTTACTGATGCGAGGGGCAGCACAGGAAAGAAGAAAGGCAATGGTCAAATTTGGGGGAACATAGGTGCATGCCTGTTGAGGAGAGAAGAGGGAGGGCTGACATTGTGGGGGAGGGGTGTCCAGTGAGGTTGCTCTTGGGAGGACCTGATGCAGAGGGGTTAAGTGGAGAGCAAATGCTTTGAGAGTGATTAGGGCAAAGAATGTATGGATGTGCTTTATACAATTGATGTATGTATATGTATGGATTGTGATAAGAGTTGTATGAGCCCCTAATAAATTGTTTAAAAAAATAATAAATTTTTTTAAAGTTGTATGAGCCCCTAATAAAATGATTTTTTAAAATACTGTAAAAAAAGAAACCAAACTTGACCAACAGTTACCATGGGTGAAGGGGAAAGATCTGTTGCTTTGGGAGCATTGAGTTTCTGTCACTGTGGTCGATAGTTTGAAAAAAGATAACAATGATAGTTGTACAACATGAAGAATATTATTGAGCCTCTTCTCGCTCTGAATTATACAACTAGAAGTTGTGCAATTGGAAAATATTTCTGTACATTTGTGCCACAGTTAGAAAAAAATAAGTACATGAATTACAATGAGTACAAGGAAGAAGAAAAAGGTTTTGAATTAAATATTGTAACAATTGGACAACTTTTCTTGATCTGATTGAATTGTATGACGTGGGTGAAGTGCTAATACAACTGTTTTAAAAGATGTGATGCAAAACAATAATATGGATTATTCGGGAGAACATTTTGCTGAGTGAAATTAGTCAATCACAAGAGACAGATATTGTATGAGACCACTACTGCAAACGGTTTTCATATTGAAAAATAAATAACGAGATAGAAAGAAACTCCATGTGGTTACAGATCAGATCAGGTTTTCTGGGATGTTAGAATTACAGAGTTAGATCATGACCAAGAAAGCCCCATGGAGCACTTCGACTCTGACAAATACATGTGTTGCCCTGAGTTAGAACTAACTCCACAGCATCAGTTTTCGTTATTAACTGCTGTCTCTTGTTCCCATTCAGGATGACGCTTAGGGTTGCCCGTAGGCATGCCCTGTACCCAAGATTAAAGTTTCATGCAGAATAATTTCACTGCCCTTAAAATTCTCTGCTCCACCTGTTTGTTCCTCTATTGTTCCTTGAACTCCTGCTAGTCGCTGACCTTGTTTCTGTCTCTTTAATTTTGCTTTATAATTGGAATCATGCATTATGTAGCTTTTTCAGACTGGTTTCTTGTACTTAATAAGTACTTAAGTTTCCTCCATATTTTTTTCATGGCTTGATGGCTCATTTATTTTTTTTGCTAGATAATATTTCCATGATACAGATATGCTCGTTTGTTTAGCCATTGACCTGTTGAAGGACCTCTTGATTACTTCCAGTTTGGGGCAATAATGAATAAAATTACGATAAATATTTGTATGCAGGCTTTTATGTGGATACAGATTTTCAACTCATTTGAGTAAATACCTAGGAACACAACTGCTAAAATATATGACAGGCCTTTGGAATAGTGGTTACATTACCAGATAAGTATTGGACTGCTGACAGCGAGATTGACAGTTCAAATCCACCAGATGATCCGAGGGAAAAAGATAAGCCTATCTATTCCCATAAAGAAATCCTGTCAGAAACTCTATAGAGGGACGCTGTGAGTCAAATTGGCTTGATGGCATTGTTTTTGTTTTTTTGTAAGCCTATGTAAGAAACTGCCACTGTCGGATTCCTATGCAAAACACTACGCCCTGCGCCACACCTATACTCCTGACAGAGCTTGTTAGCATCCCATGTTCAGACAGAGGCTCGTAGCTAGTAACTTGTAGATGTGTACATTTCGCCCAAATACCATTTTAAATGTCTTGAAGTTAGTTCTTTTAAAACATAATTTTTTGATTGGTAACCTCCTTTTGTCAGGAAATACATGAAAAACAACTTAATACCACAGAAAAGCAAGTGGATAAAGTGGAAATGATCTTAAAGAATATGGAAATGCTTCTACAAGAAAAAGTAGATGAGCAGAAGGACCAGGTGAGTGATAAGTTCTTGTCATTTCCTCACAAACATCTTATATCTGCACACTTCTACCTCCTGGGTATTCACACAGCTGGTGTAGTAAGAGACTGTGTGGTCACAGACTCCGAGAGGCCATGTTCATTAGTTACCCCTCAGACTGAGCCTCAGTCAACACCTTATACTTGAACATGAAGTAATTTTCCACAGGTTTCATAATTAATAGCAGTCAATAAAAGATTCTATTATATATATAAAACTAGCTTGTTTATTGTACTTATTTTCTTTTGGGTATCATTTTAAGGTTTCTTTTTTGAGATGGCCACATAACCTCAGGAAGGTTATGGATTTATTCATGCATCCTTCATTCAGCACATTGCCTACTGAGCACCTACTGTGTAGGAAAGCATTTTTCTAGGTAGACCTGAGATAAATAAGCCCTCATGGAACTTAAATTCTAGAGCTGATGAGAGCTAATAATAAGATTGTAGTTGGCCAAGGGCTTTGAAGAAAACACATTTTCCTGGACTGTAGAGTCAGGGTGTTAGGGGAGACTATACTGCACAGATAAGGTATCTGAGCAGCCCCTTAATCATGACCTAACATATATGAGTGGGTAAAAAAGAAAAACAGGAAAACTCCACTCTGTGGAGCTTTCATAGGATGCATTGTTCCTACTAGCTGAGCATCGAGCAACTTGTTCTGAGTTAGTGCACCCAGCGGCGTCGCCTGGGAAGGTTCTCTGGTCACAGTGAATTTTTTCATAAAAGCAGTTTTGCTCACACCTTGTTTTTTGTGATGGCTCATTTAAGAGAACTGCGTGTGGCTGTGAAAGTTTGCTTTCTGCTCCAGAAAAATGTCACAGAAACTGTTGTGATGTTGAATACAACTTACAAGGATAGCACTCTGAAAAAAACTCAAGTGTACCAGTAGTTTTCTTATTTCCAAAAAGGTAAAATGTCGATCGATAACAAACCTTATTCTGGATGTCCATCCACTTTCCAAACAGACAAAAATGTCCAAAAAATTCATCCACTTTTGCTTGAAGACCAATGATGGACCATTAAAAAGATGGGGAAGTTATCTGGACTATCTTGGAGCTTAGTTCAGTGAAGTTTAACAGAAGATTTGTGACAGGCCACCAAGAAGGAGTGTCAACTGGAAACAAGTCATTCTTGGAAAGAACAACTCTGAAGTGATCCAGACTTTTCTCAAGGTCATTACTGGTGACAAGCAAACTTCAGTCAAGCCAGGGGAAGACACCGTCATCACCTTGCCCAAGAAAAACTCGTCAAGTGAAATTAAAGATCAAGATTATGCTCATTTGATTTTTTTGATGTCCATAATATAGTGCATTTAGAGTTCCTTCCACTAGGTCAGACTGTTAATCAAACTTTCTATTTAGAGGTTTTGAAAATATTGTGTAACAATGTGCAACAAAAAAGACCTGATTTGTGGCAGATGGGGGACTGGTTTTACCATCATGACAATGCAACTGCTCACATGCCATCTCAGTGTGCCAATTTTTGACAAGAAACAGCATGCCTCTCTTGTCCCATGCACCTTACCTGACTTCACTCCATGCAACTTCTTTGTGTTTCCACCAATGCAGAGGAACATGAAAGGACAGCTAGTTGATGATATAGAAGAGATGAAGCAAAAAAATGAGAGAGGTGCTGTCAGCCGTCCAAACAGCTGAATTTGAAAAAAAAAAAACAATGTTTCCAAGAATGGAAGCGCAGAATTGACAAATGTATTAGGTGTAATGGAGAGTACTTTGAAGGTGATAAGGTTGTTTTGTAAAAAAATTTAAATACAAAGCTTTGAAACAAAATTCCAGGTTTTCGGGGTACCCCATCGTATACCTCAAGTAGAAAACAGATTAGCATTGGGGGAAGCATGTTGCTCACTGGTGGAATATCACATGTGTTGTACTTGAGAATCCTTCCTGACAGGTGCTAAATACCGGTAACATTTCCTGATCACCAGACAGCCATAAATAGGCACCCACACACTTACACTTCCCTGTTCGTGGTTGTGGGAAAATAGTCTCGGCCCTGTAAAAGGTTTTGCTCTACCGAGTGCCAGGCACCATGCCTGTCACTGTTCTACTGTTCCTTTACTTCCTCCTGTCCCTCCCCTACTCCTCTTAAGTCCCCTTTCTCCTCTTCTTTCCATCCTGCCTTGCTCTTTTTTATTCCCCCACTCACTGGGAGCCCTCCTTGCCATAAGTATGTAAGCCCATTGTAAAGAAGCCTGGCCCTCTGGCCTAGCCCTCAGCCCTCCTCTCTGCTCTTTAAATGCCCTTCAAAGACTCTGTGCTCACAACCCTGCTTCTCTCCCTTCCATGCTCCTCTCATGGCTCAGCCACTGTTCGTCCCCCCTGCCTGGGTCTACACCTAATTCGCAGCTCAGCTTTCAGAATGGATATAGACTCCAAGCACTCGTACCCCACTGATCTCACTCTGGTCCACACCCCCTCACTTTATGCCCTCTCTCTGGCCTTCCTGGTTCTGCCTTGCATACCGGCCTTGATTTCTTCTTAGCACAGGCGCTGCAATACCTCTGAGATCTCAGCTCGCCGCGCCTCACACCTTCCCATCTTCTTCAAAGTAAAAGTCAACTTTGTCACGGTGTCCTTTAAGGCTCTCTTAGATTTAGTGTCCACTCCTGCCCTGACTTCCTGTCTATGTTTCCTCAGGAGCACACACCTTCAGCTATGGTGGCTGCCTGCTGCTACCTAGTCACCCGAGGCCCTGACCAGCTGCAAGGTCTTTGTAATCTCTCTTCTTGCTACCTGGTGTTCACATAGCCCCTAGATTCCTAAACTTACTTGGCCTACCACCCCTTTTTACAGGAAAAAAAAAATCACTCATTGTCCACCTGACCATTAAAATCTTTTGTACTATTGCCCCTAATTCAGGATACGGTTTGGGTGTCTGCTTGTGTAGCGCTCCTGGATGCTTTGAGGCCCAGACATCGTCACTGGACTGTTTCACTGCTACCCAACGGGCAGTACCGCCCCCTTTGGGAAAAACTGGGATAGTCTCTGGACTCTCATTTTACTCAGAACTCCGTTCACATGTCATCTTACAGGAACAGCCTCGGGGTTTCTGTAGACAAGCAAAACCAGTAAAACATGTATGTAAATATATTGAGAAAATTGTACTTCGTGACTCACACACATGGGGGGGTTAGCACGTCCCATATCCGTGGGTCCAGTGGCAACTTGGAGACCTCTGCTGGTTCATGGGGTAGCAGAGGAACAGATGTCTGCAGGTTTATGAACTAGAACTGCAGGCCAGGCGTTAAGCAAAAACATAACAAAGAATCGAGACGGCTAACCACGATGACAAAATACAACAGAAATAAACCCCCATAGTTTTAACTGTTCGAGATTTTAGCTATTCAAGTCAGAGTTATCATTTTAATTTCCTATAGTCATCTTCAGTACTCTCATCTGGTAACCAGGTTCTTCCCATTCCTCAGTTTCATCGGAAAATCACTGGAGACTTATTCGCTGAGTAGCTCCTGCAAATGTATTTTGGCCTTCCGCTCTCATCCATTCCCTTCTGAAAACCAGAATCTCGCCTGCTAAGCTTTGATACTATTCCCTTCTTCCGATTTGGATTATATAATTTACAATCCATGGATAACAGATGTTGGTGTGCTTCTTCCATGTGGATTAGTTGACATCTCACTTAGATGGCTGCTTGTTTGGAAACAAGCCTTTAAGATCCCAGATGCTGTTCTGTCTGATTAGTGGGGCACCATCTAATTTCTTCACCAATGCTACCCTTAAGGGACCTGATCTCATTCAAGAACTTTTTGAAGCCCCCTTGTATTCTTGACCTTGATAGCTAAAGGTACACTGCTTCTGACAGGTATCAAGAAAAAGACATTGATTAAAGCAATAGCTATGTGCTGTCTTCCAGGAAATGTACTAATGTGCTCAAGCAGTGAAACCACATCTGGATTAGCAGTTACAATCAGAGCCACCACTGGTTAAGTTTATATCAATTCACTGTCACTCTCTTAAGATCCTTTTTTTTTTTTGCACAAGACAGATAGGTAAGTTGAATGAGATTGTGGTGGAAATCATCCCCCTCCATTCTTCAAGTCTTTATGGTGACATTAATCTCTGCAGGTTCTCCAGCAATGTAATACTGCTTTTGGTCTAATATTTCTTTGAGGAAAGTTCTAATGGCTTCCACTTGGCCTTTCTTACTGTAATAACCCTTTCTCCATGTGTCAGGGATCCAAAATTCTGCCAATTGCATATTCTGGACCTGGAGAGATTATTACAGGATTATTTCAGAGACCACTGTACCCACTGTTGGATAGGCATGAGCTGACATTTGGGCCTCCTAGAATGAGTGTCAGTTTAGTGCCATAGGGATCCTTTGAGAAATATTAACTATCTATATTCTGACAGTGTAGTGGATTTCTACCTCAGAGGATTCATAGGAGTTGTGGGCCTATACACTTGCTCATCTTGGAATTGATAGAGCCCTCTAAGCATCCCCTGCATGTGTGGGTATGTCCATCTTGATAAATCTACTCTAACATTCCAATTTACTTCAGCTTTTAGATCCCTTTTCCAGTATATAAAAGCAATTCAACTTCATTCAGTGTAGGCCACTTCATAGTCCTCATTGTCGTCCCGCAACAATGTAACTACTAGGTACTTTTCTGACGCCGTGAGCTGAAACATCGAATGAAGACTTGCCACTTGGCAGGCTCATAGCACTACACTCAGACTGACACAGTTCCCACACCTAATCCCGAGGCCTTTGTTTCTCCTTGTGTTCAGTAGGAAAAGCAAGCAGTCTCTGTCTGGAGTATGCCATACCTCCTCCTGGGCCACACTTTATGCCTCAAAGAAGTCGTGTCACGGGACAGTGGACTTCACACTAGTTATTGCTCTAAAAGCAAAAAGTGCATCTTGCAAAGCATTTGCCTCATACAAAGATTCCTGGGACACAGCTGTGGGACTATGGTCAGATGAGGATAAGAGGGCTGATTTTACTCTCGAAGGTGATTCAGGCAAAGAAGGTGGGTTAATCCCTTCAGATGGGGGCAGGAGGCTGGTCCTTCTGAAAATAAAAAAAGGTAATTCAACAATAAGGGCTCCATGTCCCTAGCTTGATCCTTTTATTGTCCACATTTTCCCATCTCAATTTTCAGGATCTCACATCTTCCCCGTCAAACCTTTCAACATAAGGGATTCAGTTGATGGTGTAATTAACTATTCTTCAGCTAGGACTCAGGAATGATGGTGGTGTGTGGGTTACAAACTGGACTGTTAGCTAAAGGTCAGCGATTTTAAAAGCACCAGCCATGCCCCAGGTAAAAGATGAAGTTTGTGCTCCGATAAATATTTATAGCCCCCAGAGCCCTCGAGGACATTCGATTTTGGCTTGTGCAGTCACTGTGCATTGCAGCCAACTCAGTGGTAGTGAGGATAAGACTCTGGATGGGTTTTCAGCAATCTCAACACTGCTACAAGAAATAAGACTTTATTTCAAGACCCAAATAGCAACTTTCAGGTCCTTTATGTACTGCTTGAGCCAGGACTTTGAAGCTCTGGACTCATCATTTTCTCTTTCCGCGTTGTGTATCTGAAAGCTGAACCAGCCAGCTTCACTATGCTTGTGGGTGTAACAAAAATGTTGAAAGATAATAATGAAATAGTAGTCACTCACAGCATTGTCTCTCACAGATGTTTGATCTAATGGTGGGGATATTATGCTTGTCTTTATTGCCACCTCATGCCATGGATTACTATGCCTCTTTACTATTGGAAGTCGAGCAATTAGTACTTTTAAATCCAGCCAGACTTGAGAATAAGTTCAGAAAGCATGCTGTAGTGGAGTTAACAAACCCAGGGACAAGAGAACAACAAGTGCTCCAAAATCAGTGACGAGGATGGTGTAAGAGGCCTAGTAGGGCTTGATCAAGGACAATGTAACTGAGCGGAATTACTGAAACTCAAATGAAGGCTGAGCATGATAGTGGGACAAGAGAAAAGTAAATGGAAATAGAGGAAAGAACTACAAGGCAAAGGGCATTTATAGAGGTCTAAGTACAGGTGTGTACATATGTAAATATATTTATATATGATGATGGGGAAATAGATCTATGTGCATATAGTTATAGATTTAGTATTAAGGTAGCAGATGGACATTGGGCCTCCACTCAAGTACTCCCTCAATGTCAGAACACTTTGTTCTATTAAGCTGGTATTCCATGAAGCTCACCTTCCTGACATGATCGCTGAAGACAAATGGGTACATAAGCAAATGTGGTGAAGAAAGCTGATGGTGCCCAGCTATCAAAAGATATAGCATCTGGGGTCTTAAAGGCTTGAAGGTAAACAATTGGCCATCTAGCTCAGAAGCAACAAAACCCACATAGAAAAAGCACAACAACCTGTGTGATCATGAGGTGTCGAAGGGATCAGATATCAGGCATCAAAGAACAAAAAATCCTATCATGGTGAATGAGGGGAAGTGCAGAGTAGGGACACAAAGCCCATCTTTAGGCAACTGGAGATCCCCTCACAGAAGGATCATGGGGAGGAGACAAGCCAGTCAGGGTGCAGTGTAGCAATGATGAAACATACAACTTTCCTCTAGTTCTTAAATGCTTCCTCTCCCTCCCCCGCCATCATGATCCCAATGCTACCTTACAAATCTGGCCAGACGATGTAGACTGATACAGATAGGAAATGGAAACACAGGGAATCCAGGATGGATGAACTCCTCAGGACGAGTGGTGATACCGGGAGTGTCAAGGGAATGTAGAATAGAAAGGGGGAACCAGTCACAAGGATTTACATAAAACCCCCTCCCTGGGGGACAGACAACAGAAAAGTGGGTGAAGGAAGATGTCGGACAGTGTAAGACATGACAAAATAACAATTTATAAATTATCAAAGGTTCATAAGAGAGGGGGACTGGGGAGAGGGGGGAAACAAGGAACTGATGCCAAGGGCTCAAGTAGAAAGCAAATGTTTGAGAATGATGATGGCAACAGATGTACAAATGTGCTTGACACAATGGATGATTGTGTGGATTGTGATAAGAGATGTAAGAGTTCCCAAGGAAAGTATATAACTAAAAAAGAAAGAAAGCATTCTGTGTTGGGCCGGGTTGACTAGAGAAACAAATCCAGAGATACTCATATATGTATAAGAAAAAGTTTTATCTCAAGAAGTAATTATGGATCAATAAAACATTCCATCCCAGTCCAGCTCTTCAGTCTATAAGTCGCTCTTCAGACTCATTAAGTCACATGCAATGATGCAGAATGCAGGACAATCACAGGCCAGTGGGTGTAGTTATGTGGATCCAACTGACCGTATCGTAGTGCTTGCAGCAGCCAGGAAAGTGAAGGCACAGAGAGTGGGGGAGGTGCCCAGGACCCTGCTTATGAGAACGTCTCGCCCACAGAGAGTCACCATCAGGGTGTGACCTGATTGACAGACTAAACTCTACCCTTACACTTTCATATATCTTCAAGTTGACATGAAATGATGTAACTACCACTTATTCTTTGAGTTTTGTTCTTCTAGAATCACTCTTGGTGCCAAATAGCTAAGTCTGAGTTCTCGAGACGGGTGCATCAGTGAGATGCACACATACATACATATAAAGAGATTTGCTGCATGGTAGGGGTTTATGCAGTTGTAGAGGTTGGCAAGTCCCAAACCTACCGTATGTGTCCAGTGGAAGCTAAGGATTTCTGATGACTTGTGGGGTTGTAGGACTGGTGAATCCACGACCTGCTGGTTAGGCTGGAGACTTCTTCAGGTTTATAACACAGGAACTGCAGATCAGGCAACTAGAGTGCAGGTCAAGAAAGAGAGCAAACTTTGCCACAACTTCCACTTCGATAAAGGAAGCTGGCCACACTCCCGAGGCAATTTCCCTTTCAACTGATTGGCTGTTCATATCAGATCACAAAAATGAAAGTTGATTCCATTATGAAAAAGCACCTGTCAGACTGATGAGAATCATAGTCTAGTCAAATTGAGGTTTACATTAGTCGTTACAGTTCCCTCAACCAACTAGCTGCCCCCCTCTTGCTCCTTGCTTGGTTTTCTCAGCACTTCCCCCATATGGCATACTAAGTTTGGTTCTCATTAGCATATGTGGCGCACAGCCCAGAGACTACGTTCACCACTGCTTCGCTAGTGCTAGAGCAAGACCTGGCATGTGGGCGCTTACTGACTATGTTCTACAAGTGAAATTTGGTGTTGACTGAACCCCATGCTGGGATTCTTGTGCCCTTGTATTTTGAATGAGGTCATTGCTAGTGTTTCCTGTCATTCACATCTGTGAAACCGTATGGGTTTGGCAGAAAGCTCAGACCCAGGAAACAGCAGTGGGGGTCAGGGCCACAGTGATTCCTAGGGCAAGGGGCAGTAAAGAACCAAAAATTGTTGTCATTCTTTGCAATTCATTATTGTATCGTACAATAGCCTTTCTGAGAACTGTTGATTTGTGACTCTTGGGTCTTCCGGTTAAACTGATTCCCACAATTTCCCGTAAATTTTCTCCAGTACATAATTCATCACACCCTCAGTTGGAGGTCTCACTTCAGGGTAACAAGAAGTGTCATACACGCAATATTTTTGTTATATCCTTAAGAACCTAAAGTTATCATTTCAACGACCGTGGAATGAACAGGGTCGGGAGCATGTACCCCTTCCCTGCACTCACAGTAATGGGTGGCTCTCTTCCCTCTCTAGTTTGAAAACAGCGTGAAGTCCAATTTGCTGCTCAAGGAGCTTTATGTGGAGAACGCACACCTGCTAAAAGCCCTCCAGGTTACTGAAGAGAAACAAAGAGGAGCTGAGAAAAACAGCCTCATCTTGGAAGAAAAACTCAGAGCTCTCAACAAATTAATCAGTAAGATTTCTCCGGCATCCCTCTGTGTGTAAAGACTGCTTGCTTTCTTGGAATTCATTCTGAAAAGGAAATCTTAAAACCTGAGCCACTGTGATGCCTTAATCACTTGCAGCTTATTGGCCATGGTCCTCAGAAACAGGGCGACTGTGGTGTCTGGCTCGTTCCAGCAGCATCTGCTCTGTGCCAGATCCTGGGAACATACACGTGTTGGACAAGAGCACATTTTTATAAAACTCCCAATTTTACCACTGGGAAAACATGATGGAAACACTTGGTCAGGCCTGACAGAGAAAGTGGGTTAAGATAATGCAGTTCCAATACTGCATTTTCGACTTAAGCTCTCATTGCCATCGAGTCAATTACAATTCGTAGTGACTTTGGCTTCAAAGATTAAAATGTAAAGTAGGGCTCTAGACAGCTTTATCATATTTTTCCTTTTAAATTTCATTTATGTTTTCTTAAGCAGACACACAACAAAACATACATCACTTCAGCAGTTTTTAATGTATACAGTTTGCTGATACGGATTATATTCCTCCGGTCTGTAGCCATTTTCAGCTTTTTTGAGTTGTTGCTCATCTGTTAGCATAAATTCACTCCCCTTAGAGTTCCAGGGGAGTCCAGGTGGCATGGTGATGACAGCGCTGGGCTGCTAGCCACAAAAGCAGCACTTTAAATCCAACAGACTTGGGAGAAAGACATGGCTGTCTGCTCCCATGAAGAGTTGCGGTCTCAGAAACGCACAGGGGCAGGTCTACTCGGTCCTGTAAGGTCATTGTGAATCAGAATTGATTTCATAGCAGTGTGGTTGGCTTTGTTTTTTGTTTAAAGTCCCAGGCAAATACTTCAAATTGTTTTCCATTTTATTCCACATACATAGTTGTTAAAAGATCATCAAGCTCAAAGCAGACTTTTTTTTTACTAGTTAAGCCAAACTATTACTTGGTTTCAAGAAGACATTATGGTACATTTCTGGTTTAAGGCAATAGTTTTAGGAGTTCAGCCACCCTCCATGGCTCCAGAAAGTTGGGAATTATGAGAATTTTCTATTCTTGTCTGTATTTTTGCCCCATTTTGTTCAGGATCCTTCTCTGAACTCTTTGATCAAAATGCTCAGCAGTGGTAGCCAGGCACCATGCAGTTCATTTGGACTCGTGACAAAGGAGGGCATTGTTTATGGAGGCAGCTAATTAGCCATGCATTCCAGAATCCTACTCTATTCGATTCTGTTGTTCCACATGAATCGACACCAACTGTGCCTGACAACTGAAGGAGGAGGTAGAACAGAAGCACCAAACATGTTAATAAGCCAACTAATGGTATGTCCCATGAAACCATTACCCTGAACCTAAGAGCTTTACTGTCTGGTTATTCAGCTCTGTCCTCTGTTACACTTCCCAATGGCTGCTGAGTGCAGACTTTCCAGAAGGGCTTCCCTCTGTAAGCAGAGTGTCCTCTAGACAATAAAGGAGAGGACTCTTGTTCGTTTGGAACCACTTTACCACATGTAAATATTGGTACTGTGGTTACACCTGTAGGCTTGTATTTATTGTACATTAATCTTTTATTCATTGGAGTGTTTTTGCACTGGGAATTGAACTATATGTTAAAAAAAGATAAAAATATAGTTTTATACCAAAATTGATGGTCATTTGTTTATCTGAATGTACTACTGTAATGTGAAATGAGTCACTGTATTTGCAGTTTTTCAATTAAAAAATATCTATATTTCAATTTTGTCCTTTGTTCTTCAATTATAAAATATCTCAAATAATTAGAAAATACAGTTTTAGGAGAAAACCCATATACCCATCAACTAGATACATTTAATATAATATTTTGAAATTTTTCTTTTTAAAAGATATAAAATATTTTAGATAGAGGTGAAGGTCGTATTCTATTGATTGCAACCGTTTACTCGTCCTAAAGGCACGCACTATCCCAAAGATGGTAAGTAAGTCTCCTGGTCTCTTTGTACATTTATTATATATGCATTATATAGTCTTGATTAGTGTCCACCCTTTTACTTTTGCATGTATCCATTGCAACGGCTAAACAGAAACTCACAGACAAAATGCGTGATGAAAGAATTTAATAACTCAATAAGTTATAGTGCCAAGAGAAATGCTCAGGATAGGTGTTTAACAGGACGCATTACAGAGTTTCAGGTATGCTAATAAACACGCGAAGTGGCATACAACTCTGCTATGAGCCTCAACCCAAAGACATTCAGCTCAGGCTCTGGTCAAACCCAGGTCAGCAAACCCAGGTCTCCGAATTAAGTGCCCAGACTGAAGGACCAGGAAAACGTCAGTCTTCACAACCTAGAAATTGAAAACATTGTTCGGCACCCAGCTACCATGACCAAGTGTTATGAAAAGGATCACAACAGAAGGTTCTGTCTAGAGTGGGGGAGAAGTTAAGAACATAACCCTAAAGGATGCCAGGTTTACTGATCGAACAGAGATAGGCAGGACCTCCAAGATTTGCACTCTCCCCCTGCAGATTGGGAACTGAACTCAAATGGTACATTGACGGTATTGCTGCAATTAATGGGTTGAATCAGAATGCATATGAATTGTGGTAAATGATGTAAAAATATCACCTGATCTTTTGAGGGCAGGCCAGGTATGAGTGATAGGCTTTTTCACTGGGGTCAAGGAGGAGAGCCAAGCCCTTCTTTCAAAAGATATTTTTAATTAAAAGTTTCTTTTTTCATATAACACTGTTTAGGAATGAATAAAATGTAGCACAAAACCTGTCTCTTTCAGCCCTGCCATGTTCCCAAACATGCTCCGCAGTGTTCCCCTTGCTCATATGATAAATATGATTATATCTATCCATACTTGTTTTATGAAAAATGCTCACACTGTACAAGTTGTAAAGCGGTCCTTCAAAAATTAAGGACTGTAAAAATTATCCTTCAAAAAAAAGTTAAGTATTCCAAGATAAAAGCTGAGCGTTCATAGCTATTAGACTCCCATACAAGAAAACTTAAAGCCAGTCCTCCAACGTGAGAAATGTGAAGGAATGATACTAGAAAGTCACTCAAAGTTGAACACAAAAGGGAAAATGATGAGAACAAATGTACAAATGTGCTTGAAAATTGATATATTTATGGATTGTGATAAGAGTTATACAAGCCCCCAATAAAACTATTTTTTAAGTTGTACGAGCCCCCCAAAAACTGATTTAATAAAAAAGAAAGAGCTAGATCTGGAAATGGTGGAATGTCACCTGGCTTATATTCTTTTCTTATTTTTTGTACAATGACTATATTCCTTTCTCTCTTTTTTAATCATTTTACCACAATCCATATCTACACCCATTGTGTCAAGCACATGTGTACATTTATTTCCATCATCATTCTCAAAATACTTTCTTTCTACTTGAGGCCTTGGTATCAGCTCCTCATTTTTCCCCTCCCTCCCCACCCCCTTCCCTCATGAACCCTTGACAATTTATAAATTACTATTATTTTGTTATGTCTTACACTGTCCAACATCTCCTTTCACCCACTTTTCTGTTGCCTGTTCCTCAGGGAGGGGCTTATATTGTAGATCCTTGTAATCGGTTCCTCCATTCTATCCCACCTTTCCTCCACCCTTGAATTATCGCCACTCTCACCACTAGTCCTGAGGGGTTCATCTGTCCTGGATCCCCTGTGTTTCTTTCTGTACCCGTGTACATCCTCTGGTCTAGCCAGATTTTAAGATAGAATTGGGATCATGATAGTGGTGGGGAGGAAATATTTAAGAACTAGAGGAAAGTTGACTCATCCTTCCCTGTGGCCCCTCTGTGGGGAGATTGTTCCACTATCTACAGATGAGCTTTGGATCTCTGCTCCAGCCCTCTCGTTTTTATTTGTTACGTGTCTGCTGATGCCCAGTTCCTATGACTCCTCATGATCGCACCAGCGATGTGCTTCTTCCATGTGGACTTGTTGCTTCACTGCTGAATGGCAGCTTGTGTGACATCAAGCCTTTTAGACCCCAGACACTATATCTTTTAATAACCGGGCACCATTTGCCCTCTTCACCACATTTGTTTATGCACCTATTTTGTCTTCAGCGATTGTGTCAGGAGGGTAAACATCTCATGCTGCTGACTGGTTAGAACAAAACTTTCTCTTTTTTAAAAAATTTATGTATTGGGGCTCATGCAATTCTTATCACAATCCACACATACATCAATTGTGTAAAGCACACTTATACATTCATTGCCCTCATCATTCTCAAACTTCGCATTCCGCTTTGGTTCCTGGAATAAGCTCCTCATTTTCCTTTTTTCTCTCCCTCTCCCTCCCCGCTCCCCTCTCCCTCATGAACCCTTGATAATTTATAAATTATTATTTTATCTTATCTTACACTGCCAGGCGTCTCCCTTCACCCACTTTCCTGTTGCCCATTCCCCAGAGAGGAGGTTATATATAGATCCCCGTGATTGGTTTCCCCTTTCTACCCCTCCTTCCCTCCCGGTATCACCACTCTCACTGTTGGTCCTGAGGGGGTTCATCTGTCCTAGATTCCCTGTTTCCAAATCCCAACTGTACCGCTGTGCATCCTCTGGTCTAACCAGGTTTGCAAGGTAGAAGTGGGATCATGATAGTTGGGGGGAGGAAGTGTTTAAGAACTAGAGGAAAGTTGTGAGTTTCGTTATTGCTACACTGAAGCCTGAGTGACTCATCTCCCCACTACCGCTCTGCAATGGATGTCCAGTTGTCTACAGATGGGCATTGGGTCCCCATAGAACAAAGTGTTCTTGAATGGAAGGAGGATATGAGTGGATGCCCAAAGTCCATCCCCTACCTCAGGGTATTGCCATATAAATATATGTACATGGGCCAATACCTCTATTTTTGTAGATTAATGTATTTACATATGCACACCACTATGTTTATACCTCTATCCATTGCTTTGCTTCCTTGGTCCTTCCTCTGTTGCCTTTTACCTTCCTCATGTCCCACTGCCACTTTCCCCTTATTTCTGCCTCTTGGTAACCCCCTTAGCTAGTCTGCTGTTGCTCCAACATTACCACCACCCCCACCTTGGATCCCTATATCCTCATTACTGGCTCTGACACCCCAGTTGTTCCCCTGTCCATGGCGCAGCCTGCTCAGCACCCCCTTCCTCCACCACTCTGACCTCCCAGGTCTCCCTGGAACCGTTGGTCCCAATGCTCTCACCTCAAGCATGCCTCCCATACCTATCCTATATAGGTAGGTATACCGACTATGACATAGCCCAAAATGATTTTTTAAAATAAAAATAGTAAATCAATAAGAAACATTTTTTAAAAAGAGAAAAGAAATATACAAAAATCCTGGGTCTCTTCGCTGGCCTTCAAGACTGTCCAGGAGCTGCCTCTCCCAGCCTGGAGTGCATGTAGACCCTACTATGAAGCACCAAACCATGAGGACAGCATGGTCACATGGAAGGATGCATGAAGAGAGAGAGCTACAGGCTAGGGAGAGGAGCCAGCATGCCACACCCACACAGAGGCAAGCCAGGAGAGAGGAAGAGAAAGAGAGCGGGACTAGACCCCACGCTGGCACGCCAGGCTCGGAGGATGACGTCCCTGGGGGAAGCTAATGGGACACAGAGGGAACTGGACAACTGACAACAGCTGGTGGCATGCTGTCCCCTTGCTGGAGCAGACTGCGACAAAGTATATTTCTTGATCACAATTGAATGTAAACAGAATTTGGTAACACAATGAAACTGAAATACACAATTATATGGAAATTAAACCATTATACAAACAACCAGTGAATATTTAGAGTCAAATGAAAATGAAGATACAACACACGAAAACATTTGAGACTCTGAAACTGTTAGAGTGGGGGAAGGGAAGTATACTTATTACCAATTAAGTGAAGGTTTACAGAGAAGTTCATCAGTTTTACATCGAAAAATTCATCCACATTGATTTTGCACATCCACTCCAATACCTTCCATGTGCCATCCTACTTCCCCACTGGGCTTTCTCTTACCATCACTCCTTCTTTAGTAACCCTCTGGACTTTGTCATTGGGTAAATGCTGCCCTTTGGGTTTTAAGCTGTTGATGGTTTTAAAAAAGGTCATTTCAGTTCCACGCCTAGAGGACATTGGTTATATTCTTGGGGTATGCTACTAGACTCCATTCAACCAGTAAACCCAGTCTGTTTTATGATCATGAGTTCTGTTCCACATTTTACCCCCATTCCATTGAGGACCTTCTAATGTGATTGTGTTCAGAGTAATAGGTAGCAGGAGTCAGGCACCATTTAGGTTTTCCAAGCTCAAGATTATAGAGACTAATGTTTGGGTTGTTCATCATTCTATTGTAATAATTGTATTCAACATGTCTTTTGACTTCACTCTTGTTTCCTCCGAGTGCAGAGAATCCAATAGTTACTACTGGCTGCTCATGCACAGTTTTTCTTATTTAAGTCACTTTTTTAAAAAACAAAAATTTCAAAAGAGGACCTGATGCAAGGGGCTTAAGTGGAGAGCAAATGCCTTGAGAATGATTAGGGCAGGGAATGTATGGATGTGCTTTATACAATTGATGTATGTATATGTATGGATTGTGGTAAGAGTTGTTTGAGTCCCTAATAAAATGTAAAAGAAGAAAAGAGAAAAAAATGATTAGGGCAAAGACAGTACAGATGTGCTTTATACAATTGATGTATGTATATGTATGAACTGTGAAAAGAATTGTATCAGCCCCAATAAATTTTTAAAAAAATAAATTTAAAAAAATTCCTTTTATTTTTTTTTGTACTGTCCGACGTCTCCCTTCACCAACTTTTCTGTTCTGTTTTAATGTAATTTTTATCATTAAACTGTGAGTCTAATGGTAACAAAATAGAACGTGTGTGTGTCTGTGTTAAAATAGTCATTAAAGAATAGAATTTAGAGACAGAGAATTTTTTTAAGTTTTTAAAAATATTTTCTATTGTTACTTAGGTGAAGGTTTATAGAGCAGACATCAGTTTTACATTAAATAACTCGTTAAATCTACCATTGTCTTTTCATTTCCAATATTTTTTGCCAATCTCTTGTTTTATATTGTCTTCCCTTCACAAAACTAACACCGGTCTACCCTCTAGCTTCCACAGACAGAGAACTTATTGTTGACAAAGGCCTAAAAAACATTAAATGGGAAGCAGACACCTCTTCAATAAATGCTATTGGAAATACTGGCTATCCACTTGCAGAAGAACAAAAAAAAGACGACTGCCTCACCCATGCACAGAAACAAACTCAAGATGGATCAAATTCCTAAAAGTAAAACCCAAAGCTCTCAGGATCAGAAAAATGGGACAAAACTAGGAACCCTAGTGCAGTAGATGGGCTATCAGAAATAACAAAGCTGACACAATCCATAGAAAACAAAATAGTGGGACATATTAAAAAATAAAAAAAACTTGCATACATTAAAAGACTTCATTGAAAGAGTAAAAAGACCCATAGACTGGGAAAAGATATTTAGTAATGACATAACAAAGGACTAATTACTAAAATCTACAGAATTTACAAGGTGGCAAGAAAAACAAACTAGTAGCCCTATGAAAAAGTGGGCAAAGGACCGGAGCAGATGATTCACAAAGGATGATACGCGAATAACTAATAAACATATGAGTAAGTTCTCTCAGTCATTAGCTATCCAGGAAATGCAAGTCAAAGCAACCATGAGATACCACCTAACACCCATAACTGTAGCCCAGTTAAAGTAAAAAAGCTGAGAACAGCAAATGTTGGAGAGTGTGTGGTGAGATAGGAACTCTTATCCTCTGCTGGTGGACTTGTAAATATGTACAGACACTCAGGAAGGCAGTATGGCGATACCTAGAACAGATGGCAACTGAACTACCATATGATCCAGCAATACCATTACTCAACATATACCCCAAAGAAATAAAAAACATCATAAGCAGACATTTGCTCCCCCATGTTCATCACAGCACAGCTCACAATTGCTAGAAGCGGCCTCCATTCCCAACAATGGATAAAAAACCTCTGGTACATAAACATGATGAGTACTGCGCATGCCTGAAGAACAGCAATGAGACCCCTCACGTCGTGGAGGGCTCTGGAAGACATGCTGAGGGAAGCGAGTGAAGCACGAAAGGACAAGCACTGTGTGAGTCCAGAGCAGCAGGAACAAGCAGCAGAAGAGGCGCAAGCTCAAGCGTGCAGGCCATGCAGTCGTCTGGCTGGGGTCAGACAGGCCGCTAACGAGCTGGACCAGTGCCAATGACCTACACATCATCTGCTCCTGGTGAGTATAGTGTAGGTCACTTGGCCGGAGGTCACCTCACGACAGCTGGGATCAAATGGAGGGTGCGAGGGGGTAGTGGCTGTTCGCTGAATAGTAGCCATTTAGATCTGTGGTGAGGGCTCCCAGAGAGGGAGGTAGCCCCGTCGGAGGAATGGGGTTTACTGATGAGAGGTGCCGCACAGGAGATGAAAGGGAATGGTCAAATTTGGGGGTACATAGGTGCATGCCTTTTGAAGGGAGGGAGGGAGAGCTAACCTCCAGGTGGGGGACAAAAGACTTAGGATGCTCTTGGCAACAATAAATGGGAGGTGTCTTCAGTGGCATGCAATGGGTGGGCAGAACTGGTGTAGGGCATCTGGGGGGGGGGTATCCCAGGAAAGCAGACCAGGTGCCATAAAATGCTGGGACACCAAATCCTGGATCTTTGGGGTGCATGCATGCTCCAGAGGCTACATCAGTGAGCCCCATATGGGAATCCCACTGGGTGAACTAGACTCTACCTCAGACACACTTGTAACATGAGGACTTAAGCGGGAAATACATGGTGCCTGAGGAAGCAGAAAACAGCTGTACCAAGAGTGGTGTACTGATGGTTGGTGGACAAATAAGGTCATGTTACATCAACCCCCTTTATGCTGGGTTAAGATATCTATTATTCTGGAAATCTTGTGACAGCCCCTCTACTGTGTGTTGCATGTGCTTGGGTATATTAAGGTGTGTCTCAGGGGTGCAGAACCATGGGGGTCACTTTCTTGAAGCTGTTATTTGTTTCTGCTTTTTAGTAAATGAGACCCAGAGACTTTGAGAAAGAAAATATAACAATAGTTTGGGGGGGGCAAGGATAAAGAGGGTCGGGGGAAGTAAGAGGGAGATGATGTCAAGTAGTCTAGGAGGGAAATGTATGTGTGAAGACTGATTGTGGCAGCAATTTTACAATTCTGTTTGATGTGATTGAACTATGGAATAATATGACATTTGTATTAACTCCTAAGTTAGCAAATTTTTTAAAAAGCATAGATTCAGGAATGGTTTGGGGGCTCACACTTAAAAAGAATTATCATGGCCCTGCTCAGTACTCACCTTCATGAAATGATCACTGAAGATAAAGGTACTACAGCGAAGTGTCGCAAAAAAGTAGATAGTAGCACTCCCTCAATGTATGAATACTTTCTTTTATTAAATTGGCACTCTGTGATGCTCACCCTCCCGACACAACTGCTGAAGCCAAAGCGGGTGAACAAGTAAATGTGAAGAAAGCTGATGGTGCCCGGCTATCAAAAGAGATAGTGTCTGGGGTCTTAAAGGCTTGAAGATATACAAGCGGCCATCTAGCTCAGAAGCAACAAAGCCCACATGGAAGAACACACCAGCCTGTGTGATTGCATGGTCCCGAAGGGAACAGATATCAAAGAACAAAAAATCAAATCATATGCTGCACACCTCCATGATACAATCACCGAAGACAAACAGGTGCATAAGCAAATGTGCCGAAGAAAGCTGATGGTGCCCGACTATCGAAAGAGATAGTGTCTGGGGTCTTAAAGGCTTGAAGGTGAACAAGCGGCCATCTAGCTCAGAAGCAATAAAGGCCACATGGAAGAAGCACACCAGCCTGTGCAATCACGAGGTGCCAAAGGGACCAGGTATAAGGCATAATGCAATATATATATATATATATATACACATATATACACACACACACACACACACACCATAGTGAATGAAGGGGGAAGTGCAGAGTGGAGACCCAAAGCCAATTTGTCGGCCACTGGAGATCCCCTCATAGAGGGGTTTAGGAGAGGAGATGGGTCAGTCAGGGTGCGATGTAGTACCGATGAAGAACACAGCTTTCCCCCAGATCCTGGATGCTTCCTCCCGCCACCTACCATGATCCGAATTCTACCTTGCAGGACTGGATAGGGCAGAGGTTGTACACTGGTGCATATGGGAGCTGGAGGCACAGGGAATCCAGGGTGGATGATACCTTCAGGACCAGGGGTGTGAGGGCCGATGCTGGGAGAGTGGAGGGTGAGTGGGTTGGAAAGGGGGAACTGATTACAAGGATCCACATGTGACCTCCTCCCTGGGAGATGGACGGCAGAGAAGGGGGGGGGGGCGGTAGACTCTGGATAGGGCAAGATATGACAAAATAACAATCTATAAATTATCAAGGGCTCATGAGGGAGGGAGGAGCGGGGATGGAGGGGGGAAAAAAGAGGACCTGATGCAGAGGACTTAAGTGGAGAGCAAATGCTTTGAAAATGATTAGGGCAAATAATGTATAGATGTGCTTTATACAATTGATGTATGTATATGTATGGGTTGTGATAAGAGTTGTATGAACCCCTAATAAAATGTTTTTTTAAAAAGTACTAAATCTAAAAAAAAAAGAGTGGCTGAATTACAACACTAACTGAACCCTCTACTTAGAATGATTTCTGATGTTAACAGGAGAGCATGGATTGGGACTAAATGGGAACCTGAAAGTTACGGTGGAGAGGACTGTGCTACGCTGAGTTTTCTAGAGAAATAAATCAAACTACACTCAAATAACTTTATAGCAAAATTAAATTTACATCAGGAAGCCCAGCCCAGTTCAACTCAAGTCCATGGGTCAGATGCTAGATGAAGTCCCCTTTAGACTCACCCAGCTTCCAGCCAATGAAGCAAAGGCAAAGCAGGAATCGGGAAAATCACAGGCCAGTAGGGGCAAGAGCATCTGGATGTAAGGTCAGCAGGAAGAGGGCAGGGCACTGCAGCTCCTATGATCAGCAGGCCGGCTCGGCCATGAATCCTAGAGATGCAGAATCAAGGTAAGCAGGATGGAGGGAGAGGGAAGGAAAGTTGTCCATGGCATCTCTCTAAATTGGGCACCTCCTCCAAGGAGAGGGCCTTATTGAGATTGAACTCTACCCATACTTCCACACAGATGCATCAAACTGATATAAAATCGAACCATCATAGGGACACATGGAAAGATTATTCTCAGAAATATCAGAACATGGATCCTTGACATGCCATTGAGTTACTTCAGCCAACAACACTACCACTCACATCTGAAGAGTTTAATCCGTCATTAGTAAAGCCATTGTCCCCTCCACCTGCACTTGAGCTTAGCCCAACTTTCCCTGCTGATAGGGAACCTCGAGTTGTATCTGGAGCATTCCCTGCAGCAGATGCCTTGCAAGATAATGCTGACACTTGCTGGGAAACACCTTCGACACTCATGCCTGCTTCGACACTGCCTCTAAACTTGTCTCAGTAATCCCAAAGGTGACCTCCAAATATTGATCCAGAAAGAGCTGTGCTATCCTCTTAAAGGACTGCTAGCATTTTCTAGTATGTACAGGCAGAGACCCGAGGAATGTGTGCGGGAGTGAGATGATGATGCAAGGAGCGAACGGTTGCATCACTCTGAATGTGTTGACGTGGACCAACTAAGCACTGATCCTTCAGTCAGTGTTTCAGCACCAGACGTTAGGACAGAATCTAATAGTTTATCTGTTTGGTTTACTGAAGCAAAGCTTCTGCAGTGGCTTAGAGCAAGTTAAGTTGAAGTACCAGACCTAGCTTGGTATACTTTAGAGGATTAAGGGAATGGGCGTGTTTCAGGGCAGACCCATAGACTCACAAATGGAATGCACTGAGGACACACCTTTTCTCTCAGTGGGAAACAAATTTCTGAAGGGATCTTAAGTATCTCTAAAGACTGCTGTGATTGATATTTTATTTTGAGCCAGTTTTGACAGTGGAAAATACCCTAATTAAGACGTTTGCACATAACATGGCTGATTGGGTCCCATGGTAGTAGGCGGTAAGCAGTAGCATTTAACAGAGACAAGGTGGGTGTGGTTGCCAAATGGTTAGCAGAGTCAAAGTAGTAACAGAATAGCCTGATTTGTATGGCATTGGATACCTAAGCAGAGTGTCCCTAGGAGTGAAATAAATGAGAAACCTACCAAATCTATCATTGATCTGTACAAGTTGAAAAATTCTAGGCCAGTTGAATAGCAGTCTAATTCAAATAGCCAGATATAGAGTCGCAAATGCTCGATCAATTCCCAAAAATTGAGCCAGTTCACAAACCCTTCATTTACGGGGAAGCCAGGTCCCTTTGAGGAAGGCACCCACTACACTAATAAAAAAAATGCATAGTTAGCCTTTCTCCCAGGCCTGCCCAGTGGAAACTGCGCCTTTTATAAGTGACAATTCATTGGAGAAAGGAAATAATCAGACGTTGGGGATGGTTACTGGACATTGGCTCCAAACTGACATTAATCTAAGTGACCCTAAATTTTAAGGTCCCACAATCAGACTAGGAGCATATAAAGGTCAAGTTATAATGGAGTCTTAGCTCAGGTTGATCTCACAGGGGATCCAGTATGAGCCCAAACCTATCCTATAGTAATTTCCCTGTTCTAGAACACATAAATGGAATAGACAGACTCACTGACTGCCAGTACCCCATATGGCTACCTGACTCTAGAACATGGACTACTATGGCAGGGGCAGGAGTGGAAGCTAGTAAAGCTACCTCTACTTAGGAAAATGGTAAAGCCAACGCAATTATGTTTTCCTGGAGGGATTGCAAAGATCAGGGTGCAAAGATTGCACCATCAAGGAATTGAAGAATATAGGGCTGGAGACCATTACTTCCGAACTGAGCTGTTGTCTATGGGGGGGACTAGCAAACTCTAGACCTATGTGGTTTGTAAGGGTCCAGGTATAAGCTGTGCTTACACACACACAAGCACCAGCAGCGGTTAAGCCAGTTTTTAGTGTGGGGTTTTTTAATCACTTTATTAGGGGCTCTTACATCTCTTTTATAACAATCCATACATCAGTGGAGTCAAGCATATTTGTACATATGTTGCCATCATCATTTTCAAAACATTTTCTTTCTACTTGAGCCCTTGATATCAGCTCCTTTTTTCCCTCCCTCACCCACCCTCCCACCCTCAAGACCCTTGATAAATTATTATCGTTTTCCTATCTTACACCATCTTCTGTCTCCCTTCACCCACATTGCTGTTGTTTGTCCCCCTCAGGGTGTGGGGGTTATGTCTACATCATCATTGTAATCAATTCTCTGTTTCTCCCCCTTCTCCCCCTACATTCCCCCTAAGTGGCCTACGCTGATAGTATTGCTACTCCCATTACTGTTCCTGATGTGTTTATCTGTCCTGGATCCCGTGTGACAAGAGCTCTTATCTGTACCATCTGGTCTAGCTAGATTTGTAAGCTAGAACTGGGATTTGTAAAGTAGAAGTGGGGTCATGATAGGTGGGTGGGGTGGGGTGCGGGAAGCACTAAAGAACTAAAGAAATGTGTGTCTCGTTGGTGCTGTACTGCACTCTGGCTGACTTGTCCCTCCTGTGAGGGATGTCCAATTGTCTACAGATGAGCTTTGAGTCTCCATCCGACTCCCTTCATTCACATCATATGATGGTTTGGGGTCTCCTGATGTCTGATACTGTTAGATTCCTCAGGTGGAAATACCTGGGTCATTGGCTTCCCATGAGAATGAATTCACACCGAAGCCTGGTTTGTGATCCAAGTGAATTTTTATAAAGGATAGAAGTGTAAAGGTGAAACTGAGGTACAGGGAGGAAGACAGACATACTGACAGGACAAGGAAAGCAGAAACAGAAATAGCTTTATTAGGTGGGGCAGTAGGGCGGATCCTGCGGCTCCCTGCCGAGGTTTCGTGACCTAGGCGGACAGGTCAGGGAAGTCCCATTCAGCAGCTGGGGGCGAGGGTTTTTACAGGGGTAGTGAGGAATGTATGGCAATTAGCATATGGGGTCTGGAGACCTGGAGAATTGCTTGTCATCTCCTTGCAATTCTGACTTTTCAGGGCCCTCCACTGGGAGGCGTGGTTGACAGTACTGGTTGACTCCATTGACTCAATTAAGCTCACCTGGCCTAGATTGAGGTCCTCCCAAGAGTACTGGCTTCGTCTCAACTGCCTGAATTTATTCATGCCATCCAGCCTGGAGCAGCTTCCCACAGTCTGTAAGGGTGGAGGGAGGCCTTGGCAGGTAGAGGTAGAGGTTTCTGCCTCTAGCTCCCTAACACTTTCTGATCCCATCTACACCTTGTGATCACACAGGCTGGGCAACAATTTTATTAAAGCATAGATAGAATCATTTCCAAAGAAAGTATGTGAGTCCTTCTGGCATGGTGAAAAGGATACCTTAAGCATAGATAAAATATGCTTTGCTCCCGGAATGTAGTGGGGGCCCCTTTCACAAATTAAGAAGGGTCATTCATTGTCTAGGGGAAGACTCCTAGTTTCTAAAAGACAGTTTTAAAGGGGAGGAGTTTGCCACTCCACAGATGTACAATTAGCTTTCTAATTAGTTATTTAGACCACCCTTGAGGCTCTTTAAATTGCAATCTCAGCTTTTGTCTCTGGATCAGTGTGCTGTCAGATTTATCTCCAGCAGCACTGCTGTGTGAGGACATTCATTAGGGCCTAGCTTCAAGGTTGACCTGCTTACTAACCTGTTCTCACAAGGTCTTCTGTTAATTCCCATATTGCAGGCAGAAAATGCCTCTTCTGTCCCTGTCAATTTGGTCAGTGCAAAAAACAGATGGATCTTTGAGAATGGCAGGGGGTGCCTGGAAACTTATCCAGGTGGTGACTCCAATTGCAGCTGCTGTCCCAGAAATGGTTTTATTGCTTGAGTAGATTAATATCTCTTCTAGTATCTGATAGCAGCTACTAATTGGGCAAATGTGTTTTTCTCAATTCCAGTTTTAAAGGAGCAGCACAAGCAGTTTGCTTTAGCTGTTGTGGCAGTTAGATGTTATGTCAACGTGACCCTGTGGGAAACTGTAGCACTAGTCCCACCTATCAAACAGGTTACAGCCTGATGACTCCTCCTAGGGGATATGAACTTTCAAATAAGAAAGACAATGAGAGCAGCAAGAGGAGATAAGCAGCACCTGAGAGGGGATTGAGGGGCAGCTGGGAGGAGGAGGATGACCAAGCAGCACACACTGCAGAGAACAGCGCAAAAGAGTTACTGAAAGGGATAGCACTTCCAGACCACAGGATTGTCACCATAAAGATATGTAGACACAAATAGACTACAATGAGAGAGCAGAAACACCAGCCAATTAGAACCGCTTAGGGCATCTCCCCTCGGCCGCCTGAGGGGAGATTCCCGGGTCTTTGAATTGGGAAGCTAGCTGAGGGGGTGGGGGGTACGTGCCAGTGGGGTGTGATAGAGCAAAAGGATCATAATTCGAAGTGACCAGACTGGGACCAGGGAAAATAAAAATATAAATTTCTTTGGCTTCCTGCCAAGACCAGAAGACTGCCAGTGGAGATCCCCCATCTAGGACTCACTCCTAGTAGTGGGTACTTCACAGCTTACTGAGCCTCACAGGGCTGAGAACAGGGCAGCTGAAAGCAGGTGTTAAGTGATTAACACCAAGAGCTCCAGCCCCCTCCTGAGGTACCACTCAGCACAACCCCTGATCAGAAGACACCCCAAAGGCCTGGTACCTTAAATAATTGGGCCACTCTGAGGATTTATTTTCATATTACTTGTTACACATACCTGGATTGCATACACCTGACTCATTGACTAAGTATTTGCATCACAAAACAAGAAGCTGGAGCAGGTTTGGCAGGCAGAACAGGTTTTACAAGCCCAGGCAGGGAATTTATATAAGGGAGCTTATATATATCATTTGTATATATTTGTATGATATATTACTTTACGTTTTTTCCTTCCGATCTCATTGGTTTATTTCCTAGACCCCTAACACCCCATCTACCTACTAGTTCGCACCCACAACAGAGACTAAGCTCTGTGTGAAGCTTAGTGTCCCGGACAAACATACATTAACAGCTCTCCTGCATCTTATGCTAGTATGATTTTTCCTATTACTATTATTAAAACTGTCATCTCTTACCCCTTTTCTTTCATTTTCCTTTATTTAGTCTAAATATCCAAAGTTTTACTTCATAACATCATTAACCTGTCTTTTAGTTTCACTGTACTGATCATCAAAATTTTTCTTACATTTTCAGACTCATAAAACCAAAGACTAATACTACTATCACAATATTTAAAATTGTTTTTGCTCTCAAATACTAGTACCCATTGATCCATCGTTGCAAATGAGGCATTTCAGGGCCAAATACCCCTTCCTTTAACCTACTATATAACACTACCTGATCCTCCACCCTCTTTTTTAACCTACTGCTTCCTTCACTCTCCCAACAGTCATAACATTTCCTCCCCAAATTTCATATGACTCCCTTAACACATAAATTAGCAACCTCCCTCAGACACTTAATACAAACTATCCATTAGCCCTCTACTGCACCACCTAATAGAGTTAACCAGTTCCAAATAACATCGCCTACATAACACTCCCAATAGACTCCAAGATGACAAGGAAACAACAGAAGATATTAGTCACACACACACACACACACACAAAACAAGAGAAACATAAACAAATAACCAAATAGCAATCAGACTTAAATGTAATACCTGAAACTGTACAAGTTATGGATTTCCCAGAAAAAGAATGTAAAGAATGATGTTTGTGCTCATGCAACAGCTGAAAGAAGTCTGAAAGGAAAAATAAAACAATAGAAAAGCTATAACCTCATTAGAGAAACAAACAGAAACACAAAAATCAAACACTATAATAGCAGAATTACAAAGCAGGGGTGTCAAACTCAAATAAAAAGCGGGCCATTTGGTGCAACAGGCAAGATTCACATGGGCCACATCACATTTACAAATTTTGTTCAATTTCTATTTTGAAGTGAGGATTCAGGAATATGGATAGGATAATTAAAATACTATAATAGCTTTTACTTAAATATTTATTTTATTTAATGTATTTATAAAACTAAAATTATTGTTTTACCCTTAACTTGACAGTGCTTTCCTTCTACTAGTTTTCACTACGTCTTATGTTGTGACCGGAAAATATAACAAGGTAACTAATAAAAAACACCAAGATTTGGGCAGCTGACAAACGTGATGCACAATTTTAATGGCTTCCCTCTAAAAATGTTCACTAGCACTGCTGCTAGGTATGATCATAACAGCACAACCCAGAGTGCTATTTTTCACCTTTTTACTATTGGGATCTCTTTACATTATGTGACACTGAGAGTGGCAGACAGATCGCTTCCAATCATCACTGGAACTAGGTCAGTGCATTTATACACATCCACAGGCCCCCCAGAAAGCACTGGGCCACATGTATACTCATCTTCAGATAAAGGGTTAACGAGGGAATTGTGTGTACGGTATTGCCTCGATCTCCCCTAAGTGCTATTTTCTTCATAACAATTTTTTTCTATTTTCATTTTATTTCAGAGCATCGCAGGCCACAAAAAAGCTCCTCAGGGGCTACATGCGGCCGACAGGGTCAGTTTGACACCCCTGCTATAAAGGAAAAGCGGGAGGCTGTAAAAAAAATAGAGATACAGAATTGAAGAGATAGAAACCCAAATTAGTGAACTGAAAGACAAATCTATAGATTCCAATCTAAAGGAAGGACAAATAACCAAAAAATGCAAAAGAGACTGAGAAAAGCTTGATAATAATGTGGGACACCATTAAGAGGAACAACCTGCATCTTGTAGGAATTCCAGAAGAGGAAGAAACAAACAAAGTTACATCCACACAGAGAATAGTCCAAGAGCGCCAGCCAAAGAACTTTGCTCAATGTCTAAAAGAGAAAAAGATGATTGTTTAGGAAGCCAAAAGAACCCCAGCCAGGAGATATTCTAAAAGGCAAACTCCACGGCATATTGTAGTCAAGATGTCGAACCTCAGAACGGAAACAACAAACAATCTAAAAGCACCTAGAGAAAAAGATCAATTACACACAAAGGTTCAGCAACTAATATGGTGGTATAATACAATTATTTCAAGACAAGAAAAGGCCAAAGCAAGACCACCATTACAAAAAATACTCAATGAAGTACTGTGGCCAAAAAAACCAACAGCAACAACACACAAACCTGAAACCAACATTCAAGACAATTCCTCACACAAAACAGCACACACAGAATAACACCCAGAGCAAGGGAACGACACAGGAAGAACAAAGAAACTGAACACAATACACATCCAAACACAGAACACACGCATATATAAACCAAAATGGTGGAAACAAATACACATACATGTCAATAATTTCACTGAATGTTAATGTACTAAATACACCAGTACAGAGACAGAGAGAAGCTGAATGGATAAGAAAGCAAGCCCCATCAATATGCTGCCTACAAGAAAAACACCTCACAAACAGAGACTTGAAGACATTAAAAATCAGAGGTGGAACAAAAGCATACCCAGCAAACAGCAACAAAACTCAGCAGGGGTAACAATATTAATCTCCAAGAAGATAAACTTCAAGGCAAACAACATAACGAGAAAAGATTGAATACTACATAATGATAAAGGGAAAAATAGCTCAGAAAACCATAACTATAATAGTCATCTATGCACTCAATGAAACACCTTTGAAATACATCAGATCCTCATAGAATTGAAAAAGGACCAAGACACATCGACAGTAAGAACAGAAGATTTCAATACACCACTCTCAAAGAAAAAAAAATGTCACGAAAAAAGGCAATGAAGACCAAAAAAAGTTTAATAACACAATCAATAAAAACTATCTTGGATGTATGAGCCCCTAATAAAATGTTTTCTAAAAAAACTATCTTGGAGGGAAGATGGTGACTGAGTAACACATACCAGAGGGACTCCACAGAAATCAACCCAGGAGAGCTACTAAGAGGGAAATTCAACACTGCTGGGTCGCAGGAGGCGCATCATAAAGATAAGTAGGCACAGATCCACAAGGTTTGAAGGGACTGGCGGGCCCTCAAAGTTTAGTATTAAGGTAGTAGATAGACATTGGGCCTCCATTCAAGTACTGCCTCAATGCAACACTGTGTTCTATTAAACTGGCATTCCATGATGCTCACCTTCCCAACACAATCGATGAAGACAAATGAGTGCATAAGCAAATGTGGTGAAGAAAACTGATGGTGGCAAAAGATATAGTGTCTAAGGTCTTAAAGACTCAAGGTAAACAAGCGACCATCTAGCTGAGGAGCAACAAAGCCCACATGGAAGAAGCACACCAGCCTGTGGGATTATGAGGTGTCAAAGGGATGAGGTAGGAGCCATCAAAGAACAAAAAATATTATCATTGTGAACGAGGGGGGTGCAGATTAGGGAACCAAGAGAGACTCATCTGTAGACAACTGGACATCCCCTTACAGAAGGGTTGGGGGGTGGGGCGAGACAGCCAATCAGGATGCATTGTAGCAACAATGAAACTTACAACTTTCTTCTAGTTCTTTAATGCTTCCTTCCCCACCACTATCATGATCCCAATTCTAATTTACAAATCTGGCTAGATGAGAGGATGTACACTGGTACAGATAGGAACTGGAAAAACAGGGAATCCAGGACAGATGATCCCTTCAGGACCAGTGGTGAGAGTGGGGATACCAGGAGGGTGGAAGGAGGGGGGGAGGGGAAACCGATTACAAGGATGTACATATAACCTCCTCCCTGGGGAATGGACAACAGAAAAGTTGGTGGAGGGCGATGTTGGACAGTGCAAGATATTACAAAATAATACATTGCCAAGGGTTAATGAGAGAGAGGGCAGCGACGGGTGGGGGGGGAATGAGGAGCTGATGCCAAGGGCTTAAGTGGAGAGCAAATGTTTTGAGAATGATGTGGGCAACGAATGTACAAATGTGCTTGACACAATTGATGTGCTATGGATTGTGATAAGAGTTGTATGAGCCCCCAATAAAATGATTTAAAAAAATAAAGATTTATTTGAACATAAAAAATAGATATAACTGATGGCATATATTCAATCTTGTTTTGTTAGGTGCCACCCAGTCAGTTCAGACTCGGTGACCCTATCGACAACATAAGGAAACAGTGCTTGTTTCTTGTGTCATCCTTACACACGTTTTCTCTTTGAGCCTATGATTTCAATCATGTCAATCCATCTTTTTTGCTGTGCCTTTTCTGTAACAAGAATTCTTTCAGGGACTGGTCTCTACTGAAAACCTGTCCAATGTCCAACATCTTGCCATCCTTGTATCTAAGGAGCATTCCGGCTGTACTTCTTCCAAAACAGATTTGTTGTTGTTTTTTGGCAGTCCAATTACTTCCAATATTTTTCACAAGCACCATAATTCAAATACATCGATTCTACATTGATCTTCCTTAATCAATGTCCAATTTTTACATGTGAATGAGATGATTAAAAATTCCATGGCCCCCAAAGGACTGGACTGGAAAACGCTCCTAAGGGCCAGCAAACGATCCCTGAACTAACTACAAGCTTTTCTCTTGTGAACTGTTTTGTTCTGTTCTTTGTCAGTGGTTTGTTTTTGTTGTTTTGTTGCCTGGTTGTATACTGTTGCTTTGTTTTCCTCTGTCTTGTTTTCGTGCATGTTAGTGTCTCCACAGGTCTGTCTGAATAGGACAGGCTGGATGAACTATCTGGAGGAAAAACAACGGGACCGACAGTGCCGGGGGGACTTGGGGTGGGGGGGGTAGAGGGGTATAAGGAAGTGGTGTTAACAAACCCAGGGACAAGGGAAAAACATGGGACCCCAAATGGTAGAGAAGGGGGAGTGGCAGGCCTGGTGGGAAATGATCAAGTGTAAGGTTGCTTAGAGAAGAGGTATACTCTAGCCCAGGTGGCGACGAAGCATGGTAGTAGGGCAGGAGGAAAGTCAAGGGAGATGGAGGAAAGAGCTAGGAGTCAAAATGCATTCATGGAGGTCTAGATAAATACATGTACATGCAAATATATATAGGAGGATGTGGAAATAGATCTATGTGTCTATATTTATAAGTCAAGTATTAAGGTGGCGGAAGGACCTTGGGCCTCTACTCAAACACTCCCTCAATGCATGAATACCTTCTTTTATTAAATTGGAACTTTATGATGCTCACTCTCCCGACACAATGGCTGGAGCCAAAGTGGGTGAACAAGTAAATGTGGTGAAGAAAGCGGATGGTGCCCGGCTATCAAAAGAGATAGTGACTGGGGTCTTAAAGGCTTGAAGATAAACAAGCAGCCATCTAGCTCAGAAGCAACAAAGTCCACATGGAAGAACACACCAGCCTGTGTGATCGAGTGGTCCCAAAGGGATCAGTTACCAGGCATCAAAGAACAAAAAATCATATCATTGACTGCACACCTCCATGATAGGATCGCTGAAGACAAATGGGTGCATAAGCAAATGTGGTGAAGAAAGCTGATGGTGCCCGGCTATCAAAAGAGATAGTGTCTGGGGTCTTAAAGGCTTGAAGGTGAACAAGCGGCCATCTAGCTCAGAAGCAAATAAGCCCACATGGAAGAAGCACATCGGCCAGTGCGATCCCGAGGTGCCCAAGGGACCAGGTAAAAGGCATCATGCAAAAAAAAAAGATATATGTGTGTGTATGTATGTGTATATATGTGTATATGTATATATGTATGTATATATGTATATATATATCATAATAAATGAAGGGGGAAGTGCAGAGTGGAGACCCAAGGCCCAAGTGTCGACCAATGGAGATCCCCTCATAGAGGGGTTTAGGAGAGGAGATGGGTTAATTAGGGTGTGAGGTAGTATCGATGAAGAACACAGCTTTCCCCCAGATCCTGGATGCTTCCTCACCCCAACTACCATGATCCGAATTCTGCCTTACAGGGCTGGATAGGACAGAGGCTGTACACGGGTACATATGAGGGTTGGAGGTACAGGGAATCCAGGGTGGGTGATACCTTCAGGACCAAGGGTGTGAGGGACGATGCTGGGAGAGTGGAGGGTGAGTGGGTTGGAAAGGGGGAACTGATTACAAGGATCCACATGTGACCTCTTCCCTGGGAGAGGGACAGCAGAGAACGGGGGAAGGGAGACTCCGGATAGGGCAAGATATGACAAAATAACGAGGTATAAATTACCAAGGGCATACAAGGGAGGGGGAATGGGGAGGAAGGGGGGTGGAAAAAAGAGGACCTGATGCAAGGGGCTTAAGTGGAGAGCAAATGCCTTGAGAATGATTGGGGCCGGGAATGTATGGATGTGCTTTATACAATTGATGTATGTATATGTATGGATTGTGGTAAGAGTTGCTTGAGTCCCTAATAAAATGTAAAAGAAGAAAAGAGAAAAAAATGATTAGGGCAAAGACTGTACAGATGTGCTTTATACAATTGATGTATGTATATGTATGAACTGTGAAAAGAATTGTATCAGCCCCAATAAATTGTTAAAATAAAAAAAATTTTTTAAAAAAAAGATGTAAGTGTGTGTATGTATGTGTATATATGTGTATATGTATGTGTATATATGTATATATATACCATATTAAATGAAGGGGGAAGAGCAGAGTGGAGACCCAAGGCCCAAGTGTCGGCCAATGCAGATCCCCTCATAGAGGCGTTTAGGCGAGGAGATTGGTTAATTAGGGTGTGAGGTAGTACCGATGAAGAACACAAATTTCCCCCAGATCCTAGATGCTTCCTCACCCCAACTACCATGATCCGAATTCTACCTTGCAGGCCTGGATAGGACAGAGGCTGTACACTGGTACATATGAGGGCTGGAGGCACAGGGAATCCAGGGTGGATGATACCTTCAGGACCAAGGGTGTGAGGGACGATGCTGGGAGAGTGGAGGGTGAGTGGGTTGGAAAGGGGGAACTGATTACAAGGATCCACATGTGACCTCTTCCCTGGGAGAGGGACAGCAGACAAGGGGGGAAGGGAGACTCCTGACAGGGCAAGATATGACAACATAACGATGTATAAATTACCAAGGGCACATGAGGGAGGGGAGAAAGGGGAGGGAGTGGGGAAAAAAAAAGAGGACCTGATGCAAGGGGCTTAAGTGGAGAGCAAATGCCTTGAGAATGATTGGGGCAGGGAATGTATGGATGTGCTTTATACAATTGATGTATGTATATGTATGGATGGTGATAAGAGTTGTATGAGTCCCTAATAAAATGTAAAAAAAGAAAAAAAATGCCACGGCATGGTCAGGCGCAACTTGGTACTCAAAATATTCAGTTACCCAAATACATGTCTTCTGATTTCTTTGACTGCTGCATCCATGAGCATTGATTGTGGATCCAATCAAGACAAAATCCTTGACAACTTCAACCTTTTCTCCATTTATCATGCTGTTACCTACTGGTCCAGTTGTATTTTGGTTTACCTTATAGAGTAGTAACCCATACTGAAGGCTGCAATCCTTGACCTTCATCAGCAAGTGCTTCCATTTCTCTTCATTTTCAGCAAGCAAGGTTGTGTCATCCGCATATTGCAGTTTGTTAATATGTCTTCCTCCAATTCTGGTGTCACATTCTTTATATAATTGAGCTAATCATACAGATTGAGTAAGTATGGTAAGACAGTATAAACCTAACACCTTTCATGATTTTAAACTATGCAGTATTCCCATGTTTGATAAATTACAGAATGGAGACATAGGTACATAGGTAGAAATTTTCAATTTCTGTATCACTAGCTTGAATGGTTGGTATGTAAATTTGAATAATCACAATTGTTTGGATTTCCATATATGAGGATAGATTTTGCATCGCAGACAGCATTATACTCTAGATCTTGAAATGTCCTTTTTGACAATGCATGAAACACTATTCCTCTTGAATCTATCATTCTCAGCAAGCTACATTTAGATTCAGAATGGCCAATGCTAGTCCATTTTGGTTCACTAACACCACGAATATGTATTTCTGACTTCCATTTCATTTTTTACAACTCTCAATTTTCCTAAATCCCTACATTCTAAGTTCCATTACTGTATATACTCAAGTATATGACCTGAATATCTGCCGAAGCACCTAATTTTACCACAAAAATTACATTAAAATGTGCTGAAAAACGTGGCTTACCCACATGGAAGAAGCACACCGACCAGTGCGATCACGAGGTGCCAAGGGACCAGGTATAAGGCATCATGCAAAAACAAACAAACAACGATATAAGTGTGTGTATGTATGTGTATATATGTGTATATGTATATATATACCATATTAAATGAAGGGGGAAGTGCAGAGTGGAGACCCAAGGCCCAAGTGTCGGCCAATGGAGATCCCCTCATAGAGGCGTTTAGGAGAGGAGATGGGTTAATTAGGGTGCGAGGTAGTACCGATGAAGGACACAGCTTTCCCCCAGATCCTGGATGCTTCCCGCCCCCCGAACTACCATGATCCAAATTCTAACTTGCAGGCCTGGATAGGACAGAGGCTGTACACTGGTACATATGAGGGCTGGAGGTACAGGGAATCCAGGGTGGATGATACCTTCAGGACCAAGGGTGTGAGGGACGATGCTGGGAGAGTGGAGGGTGAGTGGGTTGGAAAGGGGGAACTGATTACAAGGATCCACATGTGACCTCTTCCCTGGGAGAGGGACAGCAGAGAAGGGGGGAAGGGAGACTCCGGATAGGGCAAGATATGACAACATAACGATGTATAAATTACCAAGGGCACATGAGGGAGGGGAGAAAGGGGAGGGAGGGGGAAAAAAGAGGACCTGATGCAAGGGGCTTAAGTGGAGAGCAAATGCCTTGAGAATGATTGGGGCAGGGAATGTATGGATGTGCTTTATACAATTGATGTATGTATATGTATGGATGGTGATAAGAGTTGTATGAGTCCCTAATAAAATGTAAAAAAAGAAAAGAGGAGAAAAAATGATTAGGGCAAAGACTGCACAGTTGTGCTTTATACAATTGATTTATGTATATGTATGAACTGTGATAAGAATTGTATGAGCCCCTAATAAATTGTTAAAATTAAAAACAAAAAACAAAAACCGTGGCTTACACTCAAGCATATATGGTAATTGGTGTTTTCAGCTATCTCTTCTCCTTTTGAGTCATGTCCCATCAGTAAATGAAGGTCCTGAAGGCTTTACTCATGTAGGGTGTATTCCACCCACATCACAAAAGACTCTACTTTGTGAAGGCAGTTCTCCTGGAGTCATACTGAGTGTCTTCTGGACTGAAGGCTCATCTTCTGGCACCATCTCTGACAATGTTGTTTCTACTCTTAAGGTTTTCTGTATCTGATTCACTCTGTTTGTCTCCCTGTGAGACATTCCTGTTGACAAGCCACTGGGAGCTACACTGATGGAGCCAGGGCCCTGGAGATGGAGGAGTCATGGAGACCCATGACATCGCTCAGATGCTTCCACCACCACTGGATCCGGATTTTTCACCCACTGGCCTGTGATTTTCCTCATTCAACATCATTGCATGTGTTGCTTGAGTCTGAAGAGGAATTTATAGACTGGTATTGGACATATGGACTAATATCAGACTTATGGACTTGATCTGGACTGGGCAGGGATGTTTTCTCAATATACAGTTGCTCTTTTATATAAAGTTCTTTTTTATACACGAGTGTCTCCCTGGATCTCTCTACCTGGACTAACACACACAACCACCACAGTAAACCTGAGTCATGAATATCCCCGGGAGAAGCAGCTAGATTATGGGCCCCAAATGAACTCTAGCTCCAGCCCAAGAATAGTCAGTTCTGAAAACATGGCCCTGCTCAATACTCACTCACATGAAAAGATCACTGAAGAGTGTCCTACGCATTGTGGTGAGAAAGCAGATGGTGCCTGGCTCTCAAGTGGAATCGTGTTTGTGGTTTTAAGGTGTGTATTCAAATAAAAAGCCATCTAAGTAAGGAGTCCACTAAGCCAACATGGAAGAAAACCAGCTCGTATGAGTCAAAGATGACAATAAACTCAAATATGATGAAAGAAGTAATATCAGACCTAAAATTATGAACACCCAATTTGTGGAAGGCTATGGAGGACAGTGGGAGCCCAAAATCCATCTGCAGAATATCAAGACAAATTAAGCCACTGGCAGATCTCTAGTTACAGGCAAAGGTCTGAAATACTTACTACCAAACAAAAATCATTGTCATCCTGATTATGCTGGATCAAACTTGGGATTTGATCAGTTGACCTTCTAGATCCATCCTGAATTTGTTCTAGGTGTAAGGATCTCTTGCTTACTCCATGATAAAAACTTCTTCCCTGGCCTTTAAAATATTGATGGTGGTGTGTTAGGAAAAAAAAATGATGGTGGTGCTTTTTATTTGTCTTTATATATTATTGTCTTATCCATATCATTTTATTTTTTGTTATTATTTCTGTTGGATTTACCAGTTGAAGCACAGGAGTGGATAAATATAGTTAACTGATGAAAGGGTTTCTAGGAGATATAGGGGTGGGTGAGCAGGGATTGGGGAGGGTGAGGCTATTTCGGGAGTAAACAATGAAGGTGGGAGGGGGAGTGAGTACTAGGACTCAAGGTGATTACACAACTCAATTTAAAGATGATTTAACCATGGGAGTGGGGGGGTATAGAGAAAATATTCTGAAATTGTGGTAATGATTGTACAATTCTTCTTGATATGACTGAACTATTGAATTGTGTGAATGTGGATTAAAGAGAATTTCAAAACTTAAAGTACAATGCTTTCTGTAATATGAAAATATCTATATACCTACAAGGAAGCCCAATTAGTATGACTATTATTCTAATTTAAGAATAAAGAAATTGAATTCTACCAACTTCAGTCTGAACTGATCACAAATATAATCAAGATGCATTATTGATAATTGGAATGAGAGCTGGAACAAAGAGGGACAATAGGTTGAAACTATGGCTTCAGAGAAACAAAAGATGCTGATTGCATGATAGAATTTGCTGAGATGGACTTAAATGCAATACCTTTTTCAACAACATAATGTGTACTTGGATAGACAGCATACAGAATGTATAAATAGGTCTCATACTGACTACCTCCATGGGAAGAGATGACAGAGAAGCTCAGTAATAGCAGCCAAAAGGCTGACTGTGAAACAGAACATCAGTTGCTCACAAAAAAGTTCAGGTTGATGTTGAAAATTAAAACATGCCCACAAAAGCCCCAATATGACCTTGCATATATCCCACCTCAATTTTATAGACACATCAAGAACAGCATTAAATATAACAACACTGATGACAACTGATATGCTGTGGGATGAAATAAATGACAAGGTTATATAATAAGAAAGCAATATGCCAATAAAAAGAAAATAAAGCAGATATCAGAAGAGACCCTAAAACTTGCAGTTGATCATAGATCAACTGTAATAAATTTAAGAAATGAAGTTCACAGAAAATCACAAAGGGCAGATTAATGAGACAAAGTATCAAATATGCAGACTTGAAGTTAGAAAACCAAAAAGGAAGAACACACTCAACATATCTCATGCTGAAGGACTGAAAAAAAAAAATCCAAGCCTTGAGTTAAACATTAAGGATTCCTATGGGCAAAATATTGAACAAAGCAGGAAGTACCCAAAGATGATGGGAAGAACACTCACTGTACTGAAAAGTACATTCAGCTATTTTAAGAGGTAACTTCTGATCAAAAACCAATGGTATTGAAGGAAGAAGTCCAAGCCCTATCAAAGGCATTCGCAAAAAATAAAGTTCCTGCAATTGGTCAATGGAAATGTTTCTTCAGCGAAGTAATATACAGGCTCGTCTATGCCTAAGAAATTTGGCACAAGGTTACAAGGCCAACTGAAAATCTGTGCCTACGTCAAAGAAAGGTGACACAACAGACTGCAGAAGTTATCAAACTTCTTATATTAATATCTGTTAAATAAACTTTTGCTGAAAAAAATTCATCAATGGTTACAATCAACAGAGTGCTGCCAGAAATTCAAGTCAGATTCAGGAGAGGATGTGGAACAAAGGATTTATCATTGATTATATGAGATGGATCTTGGCTGAACAAAGATAACAACTGTTGCTACTTGCGTTGTAAAGGTAACAGGGTACATAGATCATAACTATTGATCACATTTGGAAAAATGGGAATTCCTCAACCCTTGATCATCCCTGTACAAACCAAGTGGTATTTGAGGCATTCATTGGAATAGAACAATATGGGGCTGTTTAAAAGCAGCTAATATTCATGTCAGAGCTGCTTTCTTTCGCCATATTTAATCAAAATATATGGTGAAATAATAATCTAAGAACATATGAAGACAGGCCCAGGATTGGAGAGAGTGTTTATTAACAACTTACAATATACAGATGACACCTCAACTGCTACAGGTGAGGACCTGAAACACTTGCTGATGAAGATCAAGGGTTGCAATCTTCAGTATGGAATACAACTCAATGCAAAGGAAACCAAAACCCTTATAATCAGTAGTCAACATTATGGTAAAGACTAATATTATCTAAAATGTCATTCTGCTTGGATTGACAAGCAATGCCCATGGAAGGAGCAGTCAAGAAAACAAACAGTATTGCACTGGGCAAATCTGCTGCACAAGACATTTTAGTGTTGAAGAGCAAGGGAGTCACTTTGAGACTGAGACCTGTCTGACCCAAGAGAGTGTGGCATTTGGGCATTAAGACCAGAGAAGAATGGATACATTTGAATCATGGTATTGATGAAGAACAGTGAGAAGACCAGGGACAGGCAGAACAAGTATTCTAGAACAAATACAGCTAGAATGATCCTTAATGGTAAAGATGACAAGATTTCATTTCACATACTTTGAACATATTGTCTCAAGATGTTGGACATCAGACTTGTTAAAATAGGGTAGTAAAAAAGATTCTCACAATGGACTGATAAAATGGTTACAAGTTCAAACCTAATTGTGAAGAGGCACAGGACGGTAGTATTTTGCTCTTTTGTACACTGGGTTGCTATGAGGAACCAACTAAATAGCACCTAAAAATGATCAGCTTAATGAGCTTTGTCTTCTCTTGATGAATGTTTCTTCTTGATTACATTTCATTGACTTACCTTCAATGCTACCTACTTCTGTAATCTTTTGGATTTTAATTTGCTGTGTTGGTATAATTTCTAATGTTTCATTAATTTTGTTATTGTAGTCGTCCCTGAATTTTCCCAAAGTTTTGTTTGCCTTGCAATATTCTCTATGTAAAATGCCCAATTATTAACTATTAGGAAGTTCCCATGACATTTCTTCCTTAGAAAGGGTTTCTAGATCTTTATTTTGGTGAATTGTTTCTTTGGGTGAAATGAAATTGAATTTTTCAGTGTACTGTAATGGTATTATTTGTACTTAATTGGTGATTATATGTTGTTAGGTGCTAAGCACCTGTCTCCTTATGGGTGTGACACAGAACGGGAATGACTATAATTCTCTGTTCACTGCGGAGTGCAGTTGAGAACAGATTTAGAAGATGTTGGCCACTATCATTAGTCAAAAAGTGGCCCCCACCTGTAGGTAGAACACCTATGGTAAATGGGTGGGGGGAGGGGGAGGGCTGGGCACCTGGGCTGCCAGCTATTGATATGGGGCAGTTGTCAGCTCATTGTTCTGATCAAACCCTGTTCACAAAACTTCATAATGTTCAACAGCAATGGGTACAAGAAGAAAGTCTTCCAATGTTGATTATAGTGATGATTTCACATTAAACACAAATTTCATAATGGATGTGCTGTAATGTCAGTTGAGAATTTACTAGTCTCGTGTCTTCATATTTAGATTTTATTCAGCTTCTTGTAGTCAGCATTCAAATAATCTCTCTATCCTCTCCTCTAAAACTGAGGGTCCCTGGATTTTCATTCGTGTTTTATTTGGTCTTTCACATATTTCTTGTACAGGATCTTGGTAGTGTGTCTGTTTGGGCCAGGTCCGGACCAGGCAGCCCCTTGCACCAGCCTCTCAAGAAGACAAATGACCTGCTGAACTTCAAAGCAGCTGCCTCCAGCATGTCACAAAGCTTACCCCCGGGCAGAACACAGACTCCCCCCCAGCGTGCCAGGAAGCAGGTTTGCTGAGAACAAGATGATTTATGGACAGGTCATCTCCTGCTCCGAAACTTGCAGCCGCAGTACAAAGAACCTCCCTTCCCCTTACCGGCCCATATGCCTTTAAGCTCATATAATATGTATATATCCTGCCACCCTAGCACCATGCGCGACTTCCTTAACCTATTCTTGTTGGGTTGCGGAATCCATCTGGGAGTTCTTTTCCCTCAATAAAATCTTTCTCTTTCACTCATTTTTGTCTGAACCCTGCCTCTGTTCTGTGACTCTGTCTCAATCTCTCGGTGTCTATTTAATCTTGGCAGAAGTCCTTCTTGATTATCTTTTAGTTCTATTTCCACATGACTTTTTGGAAAAGCTTTACTCACTTACTTAACATTTCATCATTTCATAATTTAAAATATAGTAGAGATGACCAAAACTACAGCCCCAACAAACACTTATGGGGTTGCTGAGTTGAAAATCTTAAACAGCACCCAACATGCACAGCAACAACAATCTAATACTAAGTTTTTATTTAATTAAATAACACTTCATCATTGTACCTGTTTACAGAATTAGTTTCGCATTCAACAATTCTTAATTTGTTTCTTTTGTGACATTAGTTGTAATCCCTTATACATCCTTTTTGGGTTCCCATTTCACCCTCTTCCTGCCTTCTGAACTTGGCTTTTAGCAACATTTCTTCTCATATGATTGTCAGTATACTTTGTTCTCATGAGTCCTCACAAGTGTTACTATTTTACAGGTCTGTCCAGTATGGCATAAAAATGATCTCTGGGAATAGGTTCATTTTCAGGTTTGACGGATGTTTAAGGGTTATAGTCTTAGGGGGAGAGGGGATTCTCTACCTGTCTTTATCAGACCAGTGAAGCTGGTCTTTTCTCTCCTACTCTGTTCAGGATCTTCGATTTTTACTAGAGTGGTAGCCAGGAACCTTCCAGTTCTCCTCGTCTTAAGGTTAGAGAGGTTGTGGGATACAGAAAGGTTTTCCCCAGGTTGTCACAACCTTATTATGACACATGGTAAATGACTGTACACTTGGAGGTCAGCTGCTTAGCGGGTATCTTGTCACAGGTGTATCCCCAGTGTTTCCCCCTTCCTATTGTGTGTGTATTCCTAGCTCGTCCCCTTTCTGTCACGCATAAACCTATTGTACAGCCCCTTCCTGTTACGCATATGGTTACCTGTCACTAGGGGGCTTGAATGTCCTCAAAATGTATATACAGCATGATTAGAAATATGATACATTTTCTCTCTGTGTGTGGACCTGGCTGTTGAGATCATGGCCGTCCTGAAGGTGAGCAATTGTATACTTTATTTTGTCTGTTGTCTCTTTAATTTTACCCCTCAATTACACAACTGGACCCGTTTGATTGTGGGAGTTGGTACCCCTCAGGAGGTAGGAGTTCATGTGGTCCAATAGTTCTTTAACCTAATTGTTTGGGTCTTTGATTTCAACTGTTTTCCAAATGGAAAGAGACTAACAGTTGGAACTTAACTGGTCACCACGCAAGCTTATAAGACTCCCTGTAACTGCTACTCATCCAAATAAAATGCAAAACATTCGGTTTAAAGACTGTTACACCAATTGACCTAGACAGTCTCCAAACTATGGTCTTTACCCTTCCAGTCCAGTGCCTCAGAACTTGAAGGTGTTTTTGGACATGAATAAGTTTTCATAACTTTGTACCTTGTATGCTCTATCACATACGTGGACATATTGACATATTTACAGTACAAATAAGTATATCAAAATAGTCCCTGCCACACAGGTATACTCCCACAGACCACCGGTTCAACTCATATCTACCTATATATATACATACACTTATAAATTATTATTTGCTTTCACTGTTATTTCAAAATGGTGATTGGTATCTTTAAAAGGCATTTGAATCCAAAAACACAAGTAAATAGATAATGAATGATTGACTACAAGCTAAGCAACTCTAAGAATTGCTGGCAGTTCCCAAAAGCTGAGAAAAACGATATACGGACCTCCCTTATTTCAGAGAGAGAACAAGGTGCTGTCAACACTTGCCTTCAGATTTCTGGCCTCCAGAACCGAGAATAAACTTCCCTTTGTTTTAAGCTACCTTGCTTATGGCATTTAGTTGTTGCTGATGCACAAGTTTATTGATAGTCATGTGCCAGGCTAGCCATTACTGTCTGCCTTCGCAAATCAGATGATAAACAATTGTGGTTACACATTAAATATAGCAAGAGGTCTTACACATCATCGTAACTTGCTTGTGTGAAACATTAATAAATATTCAAGAATCTTGGGCTTCTTGGCTTCACCAGGAATGCTACAGCATCCCTGCCGAATGTAAGACCCATGAGGGTCTGCCTTCTTCTTGTACAGCCAAATGCAACTGTGTTTGGGGGGAAAAGAGGAAAAAGACTCAAAGGTAATTAACAAACCACTAATATAAAATGTTATATATATGGATAGAGATTACTGCAAGGATGAGAATTCTTAGGATTCTAATAAATTCTTAGAAATGAGCACTAAAACTATGTAGTCAAGTAATTCTGGTTTTACATAAAGAATGCCTGTAATTTTAACAATTAAACAGTGGTGTCAGGTAGATGGAAAGATGTACAGATGTCTCCAAGAGCTGGACTCTGTCTAAATGTGAAGCTATGACAGCACATGTTCCAGAATTCCTTGTCTGATTAACTGTTCACACTTCCAACGAGGTAAAAAATGCTGAGGGAAAAAAGGGACACAGAAAAGAAATTATTGGAAAATAACCTCTTGGATTATATTTTACATCAATAAAAAACAAACTAATAGCTTATTTTAAAATTCCAACAGTGATAGATCATAATCAACTCAACAGTAACAAGTAGTTAATAAGGAATTAAGTTAACTTTACTATATTTATTGCTTTATTCAAATTTTGTTAAAGCTATTGGTAGTTTAATCAGAATTACTTAAATGAATTGTATAGTTTAAATTAAATTCAATAAGAAACTTGTAAACACAGAAGTGGTTTTTTGCCCAACTTTAATAAACCCTGAATTTTCCAGGAGTGTAACTAGTATATATTTTTTTTAAAAAAGAAGAACTTATGTATTAAGGACATCAGGTATAATGAATAACTATACAGACAACTTACAACAAAGATACAAGAGATCTAGTAAAACTAGGTAATCTTGGAACCTTGAGCTTCAGAAGAAATTATAGAAAAGTGGACTGAAAACTAACTAGAAGATGAAGGGAAACAAAAGTGGTGCAAGAACAGACAGGTGAATTGTCAGCTAGCCTGACGCATTCCATCCAGACAGAAGCCTGGCACATTGGTAGCTGGCACTAAGAAAGGATCCTCACTTGTTTCCCACACCCTCCTGATATCACAATTGCCAGCCCCTACCTTCACCCATACACCAGACAGAGATATCCTTGTAAGTCAATTTCTGCTTGAAGACAAAGCTATGCCCTCATGGTTTAACATCCCCATGCCTAGAGATGGATTATCACCCCCATGCCCAGAAATGCTTGAGATTCTCCTCATAGCACTAGCAAAAAATACAATGCTGGATCCCTCGCTACTCTTGGACACGTGGAAAGTTCCCCCATGATTAGCCATTCTGACCCAGCTGCTTCTCTACCAGAAAGATTCCCCTCAGCTATCACCTAAGCTGTAAAAACACCCTACTGGATCAGGTGCATGGACCACAGAAAACAGATAGGCCTGCCAAGCTCCATCTGGAATCAATATTCAACCCCCTAGAGGCTGTGACCTATACAAAAAGGTCCTCACCCCAAGTTTTCTCTTTGTTTTTCCTTTTCCTTCACTTCCTTTTATTTATTTTAATCACTTCTGCACTCTGCTTTCTTCTTTATTTCTGCTTCTACTTCTATTCTTTCCATTTTAATTTACTTTTCCAGTTCCCTTCCTTTCCTTTTTTATGTTTTGATTAGCTTCTCTTTTATTTTTCTCTACCTTGGTTTTTGACACACACACACACACACACACACACACACACACACACACTTCTAGTTATTAAATTCCTTTCACTTGCTCTTGTTTGTCCGCTGTCTCTTGCTGGTTTCTTTTTCAAAAATTATTTCTTCGTTGGCAATTTTTTTTGTCCCTTCCTGTTCTACCTGACAGTGGACAGCAATCGCAGGCCTAGCCACCTCTATGACTGTAGTCATACCTATACAGTGACAGACACTACATACTCCTGTACCACCTGATCATCTTTACGTAAGTGAGACCACCAAAGAAACCATTGCTAACTGTGCTATAATAACAACAAACAGTACCACACACATTCTCAAATTATCCTTTACAACAACCAGTAGATAGGTGGAGTGTCTGCAGTCTCAAGATACTAAGATCAATTAAACACAAAAACACTAATACTACAACATCTCAGTGGCAAAGGCAATTTAAGTTTATATGAAGAAACAAGACAGAACAGCTGAAGCACATGACCAATATAGAGCTAGAAGACCTTTTTTCAGGAAGAAAAGGCATTGAAATTACCTGATAAACTATTAAAAATTATACTTTTATACTATCAATGAACCGGGAGAAAGGAAAGATTGCGAAGCTAAAGAAAAACTGAACACACACACACACACACACTTTAGAGTAATTCAGGAAAGCACTAAAATAAC